>NC_092232.1:36882656-36990156 GCF_036320965.1 Panulirus ornatus
TGGAGGTGGAAAGATGGAGTGAAAAAGATTTTGTGTGATCGGGGCCTGAACATGCAGGAGGGTGAAAGGAGGGCAAGGAATAGAGTGAATTGGATCGATGTGGTATACCGGGGTTGACGTGCTGTCAGTGGATTGAATCAAGGCATGTGAAGCGTCTGGGATAAACCATGGAAAGCTGTGTAGGTATGTATATTTGCGTGTGTGGACGTATGTATATACATGTGTATGGGGGTGGGTTGGGCCATTTCTTTCGTCTGTTTCCTTGCGCTACCTCGCAAACGCGGGAGACAGCGACAAAGCAAAAAAAAAAAAAAAATATACGTATATGTATACAGAGAGAGAGAGAGAGAGAGAGAGAGAGAGAGAGAGAGAGAGAGAGAGAGAGAGAGAGAGAGAGAGAAGAAAGTGCAGTGGAGTAGAGAAGATGATGTATTAGCCAAGTATTGTGTGGTGAGCATGGTCGCCGTGTATGGTGAGTGTGAGACCCGCTGGTGGAGGATGAGGTCCTTTTAAGGGGTGGTGGGTGACGGGTCGGGTCACCTCATTATAGGCCATACATTGTGTGCGGATGACGGGCGACTCTCTCTCTCTCTCTCTCTCTCTCTCTCTCTCTCTCTCTCTCTCTCTCTCTCTCTCTCTCTCTCTCTCTCTCTCTAACCGCTGAGCACAAGCAACATTCACCAAGGAGGAACCGACCAAAAAGGTTAAGCTGGTTCTGAAAACGCAAAACTGCAGGCCCTTGTAAGCAACACTTACTGTGCATATATATAAATAAAGAGAGAGAGAGAGAGGGAGAGAGAGAGAGAGAGAGAGAGAGAGAGAGAGAGAGAGAGAGAGAGAGAGAGAGAGAGAGAGAGAGAGAGAGAGAGAGAGAGTGGGCGGGCGGGCAGCTGAGGGATCTAATTTTACCCTCGTCGTCCAGCCTGGTGACCGACCGTCTAGACAAAGTTAAAGACACAAAAACTGGCCCCCGGGGTCAAGCTGCCCCGCCCCGCCCCGCCATACCTCACGTTGGCCATGATCACTAAACACATGGTTTTACCCGGAGACGCTCATGACCAAGATTACGATACACGAAGCTTACGATACAACGATGACGACGAATCTTACGATCCACCGATAATGAATCTTACGTTAAACCGATGACGACGAATCTTACGATACACCGATGACGACGAATCTTACGATACACCGATGACGACGAATCTTACGATACACCGATGACGAATCTTACATGACGTCATCCATGGAGAACGTAATCTAGCGTACATTCAGAATAAATGCCGTTAACTTGGTCATCTTTTAACTGGGATACGTCACGGGATCTGACGCACTGGACAGTGGTACGTCTCAAAGTCATCGCAAGACGTCTGTCTATATTTCCCCTCACCATTGACGTGTGAAGGCACCTGAGGGCCAGTGTTTGGCTCACGTGTGTTAAGGGAGTACACACGTCATCCTCGGGGCGGCTTGATAACCGGAATCAAACCTTAATTAAGGAGGTTGTAAAGTATCGTAACCGTCTGAGCTCTTTAAACGTAACTCCTTTATTACAATACGTGCGCGCGTCATCCACCGTCCTCCGTGAAGTAAAGAACCGTGGAACATTTATATATATATATATATATATATATATATATATATATATATATATATATATATATATATATATATATATATATATATTTTATTTGTTTATTTATTTTGCTTTGTCGCTGTCTCCCTCGTTTGCGAGGTAGCGCAAGGAAACAGACGAAAGAATGGCCCAACCCACCCACATAGTCATGTATATACATACACGTCCCCACACGCAAATATACATACCCATACATCTCAATGTACACATATATATACACACACAGACATATACATATATTCATATGTACATAATTCTTACTGTCTGCCTTTATTTATTCCCTTTATCTTTCTTCTTTCATAGGAATTGTTTACAGCGGGACTGATGCGTCTGTCAGATGTTTCTTCCATTTTTTCTCGCCTACTTTCATCTGGCCTGGTGTAGGTAGGCGTCGCTCTGCAACGTTGCCACATTCACAACGAGTCATGGGCGCTCTTGCCATATCAAGGATCCGTTATCACCATCTTCAAGAAACGAAGCTTTCAAAAAATCTTTAATTTCTTTTGGTTAGAGAATTTTGATGTCATTTTTCTTTAATTTTTCTTTTCGTTCAAGGATTTTTGAGTCATGATTCGTATCGGATCTTTTGGTTCCAAGAGAGGAAGCTCGACCGCGGATTCGAATCAATGGCGAAAGCGCTCACCTTCCTGAGGGAAATGATACTCCAGAGCCGACGCCCGGCGTCTGGCTCCAGAGCCGACTTCATCCGGTTTCCAGAGCTGACGCCGTCTGGTTTTCAGAGCTGGCGCCATCTGGTTCCAGAGCTGACGCCGTCTGATTCCAGAGCCGACTACATTTGGTTTCCAGAGCTGACTCCATATGGTTTTCAGAGCTGACGCCGTCTAGCTCCAGAGCCGACGCCCGGCGTCTAGTTCCAGAGCTGACGCCCGGCGTCTGGTTCAACTGTTGAAAGTCATCATCTTTCTCGTGTGATCACAACGTTGTACCTGGTGATCACTCTCGTGCACCAGCTGCTGTCACAGGTCCAGCCTGGTGCTTCGAAGCGGTCTCACGAATCGCATCGAATCCTTCAAGAAATTCCAGGTTAATGCATTCACTGTGTCGTATACATAACCTGACCACACACTCAGGTTGTGTTGCTCTTAACGTCCGCTCACATTACTGACCCCTCACACATTTGAAAGATGTCTTGGCGTCTTTGGTTGTGGACGAAGGATGGACCTATCTGAATACGAACCGAGGCTTGAGCGTAGAACCTGAAGTAATCGCATTGTGGACTCTTTCGCAGGACCTTCCTTGATTTGCCTCTGTCGATATCTCGATATAGTGATGCAGGTGGCGAGTGTCTGCAGCTGCACAAGTTACAGGGTCTCGTACGGTTAACTGTCAAATTGGTAGTTAGGTTTTATATTAGGCCTTATGACTCGCTCGTGATTCTTAAATTCTTTGAGGACGACAGGACGACCTGGAGCCACGACGGTACGACTCGTGAAGACGACGGTATGATCACTGAGAGGTCGATTGCTGGCACTGCGGTACGACCTTTTAGAGGATGACTTTACGTGTCAAGAGCCAAGCCATCATACCCAAGAGTCGTGTCGTCGTACTCAAGGGTCGCGCCGGCTTGCTCAAGGGTTGTACTGCCATGCTCAAGGGTCGTACCGGCGTACTCAAGGGTCGTACCGTCGTGCTCAAGTATCGTAACGTCGTGCTCAAGGGTCGTACCATCGTGTTCAAGGGTCGTACCATCTTGCTCAAGGGTCGTACCATCTTGCTCAAGGGTCGTGCCATCTTGCTCAAAGATCGTACCGTCTTGCTTAAGGATCGTACCGTCGTACTCAAGGGTCGTACCGTCGTGCTCAAGGGTCGTACCATCTTGCTCAAGGATCTTACCGTCTTCCTTAAGGATCGTACCGTCGTACTCAAGGGTCGTGCCGTCGTGTTCAAGGGTCGTACCAAGTGGTTCAAAGGTCGTACCGTCAAGGACGAACGTAGTAGACGCAGTACTCCAGTGCGTTCGTTGTAAATGACGTCGACTCTAGATTGTCGTGGAAGGTGACCAACGTGTGTATGTTAAGTTCTCAAGAGATAAACGCTCATGAATACTTGAAGCCATGTAACACGTTTGTGTAAGTGGTCGGTATTCCTAAATCGGTGAGGCAAGTGACCGGGGGAGAGGAGAAGCAATGAGGGAGGTGAGGCAAGTGACCGGGGGAGAGGAGAAGCAATGAGGGAGGTGAGGCAAGGTGTGAGAGGGGACGAAAGGTTATGAGGAAGGAGGTGACTGTCATGCCTCATGATAATGCTTATCAAAACTATTATGTTCACTAAGTTATATATGATTATGACGTGTGACAAGTCACATTTATGTATGTATATGCTCTATGTATAAACGCAAACATTAAATAAATGCAATATTTATTTATTCATTTATTTATTTATTCATTGATTTATTTTAAGATTTGTTTTCTCCCTGAAGCAAACTCCCTCAACAATAGTATAGTAGTGGCTCTCGTTACCAGCGTTCTCTGTGTTCGTATAGTGCGCGCATGCGTGCGAAGTGCTTTTATCACCAGTATGGAATGATGCTATACAACAGCACAAGTCACTGTAATGATGATATACATCAGCACAAGTCACTGTAATGATGCTATACATCAGCACAAGTCACTGTAATGATGATATACATCAGCACAAGTCACTGTAATGATGATATACATCAGCACAAGTCACTGTAATGATGATATACATCAGCACAAGTCACTGTAATATGTGTATGAAGAAGGTAATACCACAGTTCATGAAAAGAGAGATGGAGAAAAACTGAGCGATGGTTCTGGGAGGGATGAGGTGGGTGTGTGTGTGTGTGGGTGTGGGTGTGTGTGTGTGTGTGTGGGTGGGTGTGTATGTGGGAGGGGGGGGGGGTGTTGAAGCAGAGGAAACAACTGAGAGATTGTCGTTATCTGGTCGATGTAGACACTCTCGTTTTCTGGTCGATGTGGAGTCTGTCATGGTCTGGTCGATGTAGACACTCTCGTGGTCTGGTGCATGTGGAGTCTGTCATTGTCTGGTCGATGTAGAGACTCTCGTGGTCTGGTCGATGTTGAAGTCTCTCACCTGCCAGGATGTTAAGTACTTCCAGCCAGTCAGGAGTGATGTGGTAGCCTCCAGCAGTACTCGTGAAGATCAGTGACTCGCTAACTCAAAGAAAAGAAAAACATGTTTCACGTATTAGACGGAACAAGTCTTGATGAGCTTAAGATCATGCCAATTGGTCATTTCCGGAGTCAGGCACGAAAGCAATAAGAGTTTCGCGCAAGGGTCATGCACAACAGAGTGTGGCAAGGATAAGATGGTCGTGCATTACCCTATTGGAAGAAAGGACATGTACGAGGCAAAAACCATCATTAACACTGAGTATTATTATAACGATTATATGTAAAGTTACAGACATGATGTAAGAGCAAGACGAGAAGCAGAGTATGCAAAAATATGAAGAAAAAGGCCCTAAGGAAACGGTAGGGACTGTGGCTAGGCGTTAGTGGAGAACTGACACAAGGTACTGTCGAACTGGCTTTTGGTGATGCACACATCCTTCAGTTCTGTCTGTTTGTATGCACGAAAGTGTCACTACCTAACCTAACCCGAGTTACGTGACGTATTAAGAAGTAGGGAAGTAAACAAGCACTTGTTTACAGACAAGAACAGACACGAAATATTAAGATATCTTGAATGATTACGTCGAAACAGATCATATGTGGTGCAGAGCGTCTGTCCTCTGGGGTATTAAAAGACGTCCGTGAAGATTATATATAACTTCTATGAAAAGGCTCAAGTACAACCTTACATGACGGCAGGATGCCCAGCTGGTGGAGACTTTGCCAATGTCACACGTGTATATGAAAGCAAAGACACGACACTTCCTCCCCTTGCCATCCAGTAAGCCTTGCCTCAGAAGAAAGCAGTGGCTATCCAGGACGGTAACACTGTGATACCGGCAACCAGCGTGGGTTTGTGATAACAGGTCCCGCCGCCGGGGGGCAACTTGTAAGACTTATGGGTAATACGCACACCAGCTGTAGCTCAAGGATTCTACCTGATGTGGTAGACGCACACCACCTGCAGCTCAAGGATTCTACCTGATGTGGTAGACGCACACCAGCTGTAGCTCAAGGATTCTACCTGATGTGGTAGACGCACACCACCTGCAGCTCAAGGATTCTACCTGATGTGGTAGACGCACACCAGCTGCAGCTCAAGGATTCTACCTGATGTAGCAGACGTAGACGGTTACAGAGCCTGTGATAATGTACCACGTAGAATATTGTTAAGAAAAATGGCACATGTCAAGGAATGGGTCCTGCAGTTCACGATGGGATTTTGTGTACTTTTTGTTTCTATTGTTTACATGATATGTGTCTCACAGCAAATTGTACTCCCTCGACTTTTATTCATCCTTCCTCATGTATCCTCATTTCCTATTTCACTGTCATCCATTTACGATCTATTTCTCTGCAGAGAATAGACAGAGGTGAAGCTCTTTGTTCAAGAGCATTTTCATAATACACACACACACACACACACACACACACACACACACACATATATATATATATATATATATATATATATATATATATATATATATATATATATATATATATCGCAGGAGAAATGAATTCCTCTCATTCACGCCCCACTTACGTAGATCTCTTCACAGAAACCACAGGACAGACACAAGAGCATCATCGTCTTCACCTTGATCAATTAGATTTGATCCGTGAGGACGCGGGAGAAAAGACTTGGATCACATCTAACACCTCCATCAACGCTGGATACATAATCAGGATCGCGTCTTTACACACGGCCGGGCGTGGGACAAAGCAGGCGCGTGCACGCGCGTGTCTGGGAGTAATTAAGAGGCTGCAGTACGAGGGATCCCAACCTCTATTGTCCCCCGTGTTGTTGACGACATTCGCTTTGTGCGCTGGTGAGGAACTGGATTACCTCTCTCTCTCTCTCTCTCTCTCTCTCTCTCTCTCTCTCTCTCTCTCTCTCTCTCTCTCTCTCTCTCTCCAGAGGTAGTTCCACAACAGATACAGATGACCTGCGTTTGGATGCCATGCGCGTACTTCCAAAGCGCAGGGAAGAACGCGACGTAATTAAGGACGTGGCTTAAGATCAGACGTAACTACATGCAGGCTGTACCTGTAGCCTGGAGAACAGTGACAGGTGTTCAAGAGGAAAATGAAGCCTGGAGAACAGTGACAGGTGTTCAGGAGGGAAGTGTAGCCTGGAGAACAGTGACAGGTGTTCAAGAGGGAAGTGTAGCCTGGAGAACAGTGACAGGTGTTGAGGAGGGAAGTGTAGCCTGGAGAACAGTGACAGGTGTTCGAGATAGAAATGTAGCCTGCAGAACAGTGACAGGTGTTCAAGAGAGAAGTGTAGCCTGCAGAACAGTAACAGGTGTTCAAGAGGGAAGTGTAGGCTTGAGAACAGTGACAGGTGTTCAAGAGAGAAGTGTAGCCTGGAAACAGTGACAGGTGTTCAGGAGGGAAGTGTAGCCTGGAGAACAGTGACAGGTGTTCAGGAGGGAAGTGTAGCCTGGAGAACAGTGACAGGTGTTCAGGAGAGAAGTGTAGCCTGGAGAACAATGACAGGTGTTCAGGAGGGAAGTGTAACCTAGTGAACAGTGACAGGTGTTGAGGAGGGAAATGTAGCCTGGAGAACAGTGACAGGTGTTCAAGAGGGAAGTGTAGCCTGTGGAACAGTGGCAGGTGTTCAAGAGGGTAATGAAACCTGGAGAACAGTGACAGGTGTTGAGGAGGGAAGTATAGCCTGGAGAATAGTGACAGGTGTTCAAGAGGGAAGTACAGTGACAGGTGTTCAGGAGGGAAATAGCCATCTTGATCACAGGTACATTTTCTGAACCAGTTGTTAGTACACTCACTTGAGACGCGCACATTCTTAACCTGGATTTCCACACCGACTACAAATGGATTGTCCACTAGGGTAAGTGAGGCAGTAGCGTTGTTCAAGTATAATCAACTGCAATAATTTGAGTGTATAATAACTAACACTTGATCCCGAATTACAAATTTTGAGACAAGGGGTCACGAAATTATCAATTGTGAGTGGATAGATCGATCCCCCACTGTATGTTATCACAGTGGAAGCGAGGTGGAGAACTGTGAAGAGAATATCACTGAAGTGCAGAGTGGAAATGTACTAAGAAAAGACAGAGAGAACCAGCTGGGATGACTTAGGAAACTCAGGAGGTTAATTGATCATAAGATGTGAGTAAAAGGAAAACATACAAGATCGCTACGAATTCATGAGAGATTGAACACCATGAATGTTGAGACGTAAGACAAAGGAAGAATATAAAAGATACAAATCAAACGCTAACAAACAAACAGAGGAGAGTCAGAGAAGACGACAAGCAAATCGCCTCAGTCATTAGTAAATTCTTCAGTTCTGTGTACACACAGCTGAGGGTGACTCAGGCAAACCTCTTCTGCAAAATAATTGTTCTAGGGTCAGATGATGAAGAGTATACAATAGAGACAGAAAGCATGAAATTAATTCTTCAAGTTGAATGAAACAGATCGACTGTTGCCGAGAACTTAGCTCTACAATCCTTGCTAGGGGGTCAGATGGTAAATGATGGTACTAATAACCACAACATCTAACAACCCAGTCACCCGGGTAAGGAACCAGATGTCTGGGAATTGCGACATGTTCGCCCTTATATATGAAGAAGAGGAAAGAAGCGATCCCAGGTCTCCTTAAAGTCGGTTGCAAATAAAACGATAAGTAAAATTCTTTGCAAAATTTCGAGATGGCAGTAAGATAACAATCAAGATCGCTTCCGAAACCCAAAGATGTACTTTAACAAATTAACTCGAGCCTTATTGTGTTATGCATGACAATCAGGATTCATAGATATCTTTAGATGTGATAAACGTAGATTTCTAAGATGCTCTCGAAAAAAGTACCAAACAAAAGACGAATGTGTAAGTCACATGACTTAGGATCAGAATCAGAATCACATGACTTAGGAAGCGAACTATGCGCCTGGATTAGTGACTGGCCCGCTGCCAGAGAGCAGAGTGGGAGGATAACGGTGAAGCCACCGACTGGATGAACGTGACAAGTGGGGTGCCCCAGGGTTGGCCCTTGAGTATTTCTATAATCTGCACCTTCATAGAATTGAGCCTCTTGCGTAGGATATCATATTTTGCTGACGATACGAAACTGTGAGGCGCAGCGATGAATGAACATAACTGGGAAGTAATTCCAAGTGATCTTGACAAATTAGCAGAATCAATAGATAAATGACAAAAGATATCAGACGTAGACAGATGTACGATTGTGCAGTTTCGGTGATGAGAAGCTTCAGAGATGGCAGAAGGGAGAGTGAGGGGGCGCTAGGTGGAGACTCTAAAACGGTCTCCTTTGGTAGGCACAGACTGCACAAAGGCATGCTTTTAAGAAGAATGGAAAGTTTTGGGCTTGAAATCAGAGATGAAAATAGGCGAGCAAGGATAGTGCAGAGGCAAACTTCTTTAAGGCCAGAGGAAATATGCCTTTCAGACTATATGCCTTATCCACTTGTAGCTGGGAGAGTACATGGAAGACACTGCACAAGGAAAACATCAGGGATGGCAGAAGAGGAGGGGAAGGAGGACAAGATACGAAGGTAGCGAAAGTAGGGGGAGATTATGATGGCGAAAACAAGGGGTTTTATGAGCAGGGGAAATAGCTATAAATTGATCGATGAAGGAGGTAAGGATGATTTAGAGAAGTTGATGGAGATGGTTTTGGTTAAGCAACAGAAACACTCATCCATAAAGGAAGTCAAAATCACCACGTTTGCCACTTATCATGCTTGACTCTACGAACAGCAGCTTTGCACGTAGAGATGATGATAGAGTTAGACTTAGGATGAGGGAAGAGGTTGACGACTCAGTACACCTTGGTACGGCAGGCATCACATTAAGAGCAAACCAAACCATGTTTTGCGGTACAGATATTAAGTAATAATAGAGACATAGGACTCCACTCCACGATAGATAACCCGCTATTCGGTCAGCACAGCTGGAAGCGTCCCACCGGTGAAGCACTACTGGTTCTACGGGAAGTCAGTATAACATCAGTGCAGGGAGGAGCACCTAGCTCATCCAGAAGGCAAGACATGACATTTCGAGGGGAGGATAGGGATTGGTCGTGCCTGATCTCAAGACTGAAACTGCTGGAAGGAGGTGTATGTACAAGGGTTCGCCTGAAATCGTTTTTTTCCCCCCCTCATGGTTGTACTTGTGTTGATATGATCATATATCACTCGAGTTTCCATAAGGATATACAAGTCAGTCGAAACACGTTCATTTACTCTGCTATTTCCGTTTCTTCCCCCATGACTGTGACGCACTTATACGCTACCTTTGGTACACGAAGATTTCCACACTCTTTCATATCCATAGTGGAAGTCTTCATTGAAGAGGAGTGATCTCCATATTATCCCTGGGCTTGGTGCAGTGCTGTTGACACCCTCCTGCTGTAGCACCAACAACAGCTGAGAAGTTGATCAGAGAGTACAAACCAGAACTCACTCACCTTGCCTGCTGGACTTACCTTACACCACAGCTCCTGTTGGGGACCACGACGGCTGGGGATGGTCTGATGACGGGGTTGCCACATTGACATAACATATATGATGACTCCTGTGTAGGCGTCTCCTTGTGACACTTGGTCTAACACCAGACTTACATCCGTAGGTAGAGAACATAACTATGTCTACTTTTTTGGTTTAAGGTTTATAGGAAGTTTATTTTCTAATGTGTTTTATACTAGGTTTAGGATTTGTTTTGGTTCATAGTTTGTGTTTACTTTCTACTTTTCATGATGTTTAGCCATTTCTATGTGGATTAATCTTTATTCTTTTATGGTTTAAAGGACAGAAGTTTTAGGATTTAGGGCTCATATTTAGGTAATTATTCAAACAATAATGATCATATATATATATATATATATATATATATATATATATATATATATATATATATATATATATATATATATATAATGTATAAATATATATATATATATATATATATATATATATATATATATATATATATATATATATATATATATATATATATATATATATGGTCACTATGTAAGGTGTTTAGGTAGTCATCAGCAGTATGGATGGTTTGTGTCTTCATCTACAGCAACTACTGTTTACATCAATGTTTCCCATTTAACATTTTTAGGGGTTCATTTTTTTTTTCTTTTTTTTTTGGTTACTTGGTCGATCATCCCATTGTTCCAGGAAGGGCATTATATATCTTGTGTTTAAAAAGGTTTTATCAGTTAGGGTTTATCATACACCTGCTTTATTCTTGATTATTAAGTTTAATTGTGAAGTTTACAGAAGCAGATCATTGTACAAGGCAGCGTTCAGACAGTGGGCACCAGCAAGGTACCCTCGCAAGCTTAGCAACCTCTAGGACCTCCTGAGATTGTCTATATGGCTCATATACAAACGTCTCATGTCGTAGGGAAGTAGTTAAGTGGAGAAACATTACCCATCAGGCACTGTTAAGAAATGTAGACCCACACACACACACACACACACGCACATACAGAAAAAAAAAAGAAACAGTTTATTTCTTTCACATGAAACATAATATAACAATCAACAGGTTGGTTATCACATGAGTTGGTTATACCCCGTCCAGAGGACGTGGTCTTCACAACATAACTCTAGGTGGTGCTCAGTGACACAGATGTATGGTCGTCACAGATACTCTCTCTGTTGGATGGCCATGACGAGGCCCGCCCGACCGTGTAGGGACGATGATGGTAAACCGGAGCCAGCTGGGGCAAGTGTAGATGGCTCTGTGGCCAGCACAGTGGGGCCAGCTGGGGCAAGTGTAGGTGGCTCTGTGGCCAGCACAGTGGGGCCAGCTGGGGCAAGTGTAGGTGGCTCCGTGGGCAGGAGAGTAGGGCCAGCAGGGACGAGTATAGATGGTCCTGTGGTCAATACAGCGGAGCCAGCTGGGACGAGTTGTAGGTGGCCCTGTGGCCAGCAAAGTGAGGTTAGGAACGGCGAGTTTAGGTGGCCCTGTGGCCAGCACAGTGGGGCCAGCAGGGTTTAGTGGACTTGTCCCTGTGACGTGCGTAGTAGGATCAGTAGGGGCGTATGTGGGCGGGTCTGTGGCCGGCACAGTGGGGTCAGCAGGGGGCGAGTGTGGTTGAGCCTGTGGCCTGCACAGCGGAGCAAGCAGGATGAGGCTGTGGCCTGCACAGCGGGGCCAGCAGGATCGGGTTTGGTTGAGCCTATAGCCCGCACAGCGTAGCAAGAAGGGGCGAGCGTGGATGGGGCTGCGGCCTGCACAGCGGTACCAGTAGGGACAAGTGTGGGTCAGCCTGTGGCCTGGAGAGCGGGGTCGGTGGGGATGAACGTGGGTGGGGCTGTGGCCTGCACAGCGGGGCCAGCAGCGGAGGGTGTAGTCGGCCCTGTGACCAGCACAGAGCTTGGTGTGAAGGCGACCACAGCCCAGCAGGGCGGTGCCAGCAACAGCCTGACGGACTGGGTGCACCTGGGAGGTGCGACGGGGCACCTTACCCTCGGCTGAAGCCAGCAGCCGAGGAGGGAGGGAGGGAGCAGCCAGGGTATGTGTGCCGGGTCATCATCTACTGCTTGTAGTAGAAGTTGGTTGCTTCCGCGGTCTTGTAGGGAGCCAGAGCTCTCAGCCTGAGGCTGGTGACGGTGGCTACCAGCACCGCCGTGATGGCGACCATCGACAGCATCAGGAGGCCCACGGTGAAGCTGGCTCGGGGCAGACATACACTGTCGACGTAAGAAGCGGACAGCCTTGGCACGGGAGCCGTAGGGAAGGTAAGGTCGTTGGCACCCACCACGCGGAAGCCTCTCATCATGGCCACCGTGTTTCTCACGGGTAGCGGGAGCGCCACGTCACGCCGACGTCGGGTCTGAGCGAGCCGGGCCAGGACCTCAGGGCTCAGCCGGGTACCGTATGCTGGACGGCGTTGGCGACTGTTGCCACTTGTGGCACGGTTCTCAGGGTCTATGGTGGTGCTGGGTGGGGTTGTGGTGGTGCTGGGTGGGGTTGTGATGGTGCTGGGTGGGGTTGTGGTGGACTGGCACTGTGGCCTGGGGTCGCGGGGACTGGAGCAGGGAGCCTGCTCCACACAGCTGGCATGGCTAGGGTCACTGGCACAACAGGCAGAGGATCCTGGGTCACTGACACACGAATCTGCTCTTGGTGTGGTGGTAGGTCTGGTGGTAGTGGTGGTAGGTCTGGTGGTAGTGGTGGTAAGTCTAGTGGTAGGTCTAGTTGTAGTGGTGGTAGGTCTGGTGGTAGTGGCAGCACACGCAGGGTGGTCAGGGCTGGTGGCACAGCATAAGAGGGAACCCGGGCTTGCGTCACATGGCCCTGGTCTTGATGTGGCGGTCGTGCTTGGGATTCTAGCAATACACTGAGGGTGATTTGGATTCCTCATACAACACTCAAAGGAACCAGGACGCCCTGCACATGGATCTAGTCTCGATGTGGTGGTGCGCCTGGTGGTGGTGGTGCATTGTGGGAGGGTGGGGTCTCTAGCACAACACTGAGGTAGGTTGAGGTTGTCACCACAAGGGTCGGCGGTGGTGGTGGTGGTGGTGGTGACACAGGCAGTGTGGCTGGGGTTCCTAGCACAACACTGTGGTGAGCCTGGTCGTGTGAGGCATGGGTTGGTGGTGGTGGGTGGTGGTGGGCGGGAGGCCTTGGTTGTCGTAGGCTCCATTAAGGACATGAGGCTGGAGGGCAAACCTGGGTCCTCCTCACATGTGCTTGTACACCCGCCCGTACACAGCTCCACCTCACACGACAGGAAAACATCCATCTTGTCCGGGAACTTGAAGGCAAAGAGAGACGCATACGCGATGATATCAGCGCCGGACGACCCAGTATTGCGAGTTCGCCGGAAGGAACTCATCAGCTTGGGCTTGAGCAGACAGCCTCGTTCGTTGGTCAGCCGGAGTTGCGTCGTCCTCTCATCCTCCACGTCCTGGGAGTCGTAGGCGAAGCAGTTCTTGACCAGCATATCATACTCCAGGCCGCCATCCTGGACGTAAATGACCACAGCCAACTGGTCGCCTATCTTCACGATGCCGTCCAGACTGGTGGAGAAGGGTCCCTCTCCCAGCTGGATGTCCATCCAGCACATGACGTCGTCGCCCGAGTAGCGCACCTCCCTGGCCTGCAGCACGTCCACGGTGAAGGGGCGGAAGGTGACCAGCTTCTCCATGCGCGTCGTCCAGTCACAGATGATCTGGCGTGCGGCGTCCCACAGTTCTTGCACGACCTCTTCAGTCTGGATCATGATCATGTTCTGGAAGCCGGCGCTGCCGTCCTCGTCGTTGTCGAAGGTCCTGGTGCCGCAGTCCGTCATGGGGATGACGAAGGTGTAGGAGGTCTGGCCAGAGTTGGCCCGTACGAAGCTGCGCAGGGAAACATAGTCAGCTACTTTCGTCGTCCACTTGGTCTGTGCATCATGTCTCTCATCTCCTGATTAATCTGTATAACTAAGATATATCTCATAATGATCAATAGGTCAGGTGTGGACTACTTACCTGTGCTGTGGTCTCAACATGTAAGGATAGTAAGGACTCATAGAAGAAGCGTCACCGTGTGTGTGTGTGTCTGGTGTCCGTCATGGTCCCGTGTGATCCACCCGAGTAAGATGTATTACCAACACTCACACACACAACTCATAAATATAACCATATATATAAATATATATATATATATATATATATATATATATATATATATATATATATATATATATATATATATATATATATATATTATTCACTTATTTAAGTATATATCTACATTAAGTATATATATATATATATATATATATATATATATATATATATATATATATATATATATATATATTAGCAAACAAATTACAATGCAAATGACTATACTGAAAAAGCAAAATGGACAAGCAAAGTAGACTGTGATAACAGAACATGAGAACATCAGTTCCAGACCCACGTGATGGGAGGGGAGGGGGGGGTAGGGTGCCCTAGGAACTGCGTCAGGTAATATCATAGCTGGGAGGGTACAGGTACCACTAGGTATCATAGCTGGGAGGGTACAGGTACCACTAGGTATCATAGCTAGGAGGGTACAGGTACCACTAGGTATCATAGCTAGGAGGGTACAGGTACCACTAGGTATCATAGCTGGGAGGGTACAGGTACCGCCGCCAGGGTGTTTCCCGATCCTAACAACTTGTACCGTAAGCGTCAACAAGAAACTAGAGAGAGAATAGGTTGATAATAACTGATTATAACCACAGTTTACACCAGTAACTTAAAGAGTATTTGGACTAGTCAAATTCTGCCATCAAACGAAATATATCATATGTAAATATACGTATATATATATATATATATATATATATATATATATATATATATATATATATATATATATAAGAGGGTTAGCATCATGATGCTGAACCAACCACTGATGAATCAAAAAAGTCTACATTTTCATCGCCAAATGATGGGATTACGTGCAGGAAGCGCGAGCAGATCCTAGTGATAGCCGAGTGTCATCACATGATTATGAGAGGAGCGCGAGCGGAAGGCGTGGGGAGGCACGACTACTGGTCGTACCAAGACTTGGTGTCCTTGTAGTAGCCTCGTTGGCGGATGAAGAGGACGAGGGCGGCCGTGGAGGACAAGAGGAGGAGGAACAGGAGGGTGAGCAAGGAGGCGGCGAACACGACCATGGGGAAACACACTGTGTCTAAGGGATCGGTGTAGATGGGATCAACGGCTGTCTGCGCGGCAGCCACCGGGAGAAGGTTCTGAGGCAGGGGAAGGTACTGGGTCTCGGGTAAAGGCAGGTCGTCCAGCGCGACCACAGAGATGGAGCGGGACAGCCTGATCGGCACTTTGTCGATAAGCGGTCTGGTCCTCAAAGGTGTTCCATCAGGAGACGACCGCACGGGTCTGGACCTCGAGGAGGAGGAGGAGTCCTCAGCCTCCCTCGAAAGGCGAGCGCCGAATCGCCGACCCCGCCGCCCATCCCCCTTCTGGAAATGGAAGCTGTGGAAGGCGTGGTAACGAGACTCGCCCTCCCATTCCTTCCCAGAAGGCTCGGGCTTGGGTTGCGCTGGCTCGGAGTCTAGCTGCTTCCCGCCCCTCGTCGGCGTAGTGGGCCTGGGTTTGAGAACTGGGCCAGGGATTCTTGGTGTTTGGCGCGGGGTAGTCTGTTGTACAGGGGCACCTCGAGTGGAGCCGGGGGTAGTGGGACGAGGGGTGGTCTGAGTGACCGGAAACAGCGCAGAGTCACGTGCAGGAACGGGATCTGGCCGACGTGAGGAAGGCCTAGGTCTTTTGGGTCGTCTGGGTCTGGGTGTGGGCCTGGGAGTTGGCCTGTAAGTAGGGCTGAAGGTGGGTCTTAGAGCAGGTCTGGAGGGAGTGGGTCTTGGGGTAGGCCTGACGACTGGTGGAAATACAGGTCTGTACGTAGGCCTAGGTGTGGGTCTGGTGGTAGGCCTTGGAGTAGGCCTGGGAGTAGGTCTGGTAGTAGGCCTTGGAGTAGGCCTTGGAGTAGGTCTTGGTCTTGCAGTAGGTCTTGTGGTGGGTCTTGGAGTAGGCCTGGGAGTGGTTGGGCCGGGAGTAACTAAGGCGTCCGGCTTCACAAAACTCCCGGAATCCGGTTTACGACAGCGAGGGTCCTGGGAACCGGCATAGCAGACAGGGGGCGCTGGTGTGGTGGGGGGCTTCACACAGCGGGGGTCGATGCTTCCTGGGAAACAACTTGGTGTTGGAGTAGAAGGTTTGGGACATCTTGGATCAACTGACCCTACGAAGCAACGAGGAGGGGCAGGTGTAGGGGCAACTGTAGGGGCAGGTGTAGAGCGTTTGGGGCATCGTGGGTCGGTGGATCCAGGATAACATCGGGGCGGGGCTGGAGTGGTGGGTTGAGGACATCTGGGGTCTTTGGAACCTGGGAAACACCGAGGTGGGGCTGGGGTGGTGGGCTGAGGACATCTAGGGTCAGTAGAGCCTGGGAAGCATCGGGGTGGGGCTGGGGTGGTGGGTTGAGGACAACTGGGGTCAGTAGAGCCTGGATAACATCGGGGTGGGGCTGGGGTGGTGGGTCGAGGACATCTGGGGTCAGTAGAGCCTGGGAAGCATCGGGGTGGGGCTGGGGTGGTGGGTTGAGGGCATCTGGGGTCAGTAGAGCCTGGGAAGCATCGGGGTGGGGCTGGGGTGGTGGGTTGAGGACATCTGGGGTCAGTAGAGCCTGGCAAGCATCGGGGTGGGGCTGGGGTGGTGGGCTGAGGACACCTGGGGTCAGTAGAGCCAGGGAGACACTGAAGTGAGGTTGGACTAGTTATCTGGGGGCATCTAGGATCAGTGGAACCGGGCAGGCAGCGGGGTGGGGTTGGAGTGGTGGGCTTGGGGCACCGTGGGTCAGGAGAGCCCGGGTAACACCTGGGTGGCGCCGGGGTGGTGGGTTTAGAACAGCGTGGGTCAAAAGATCCCGGGAAACACGAGGGACGAGATGTGGTGGGTTGAGGGCAGCGTGGGTCTCGGGACCCCGGAGTGCATCGGTAGGTGGTTACGGGGAGCGGAGCGAAGGTTGTTGCGACGCTTGGCTGTCTGCTGGGGATGATTGTCTGCTGGGGAGCTGGACTAGTTTGGAAGACCTTCCCTCTGCTAGGGATGGGAGTGGTAGGGTCTAGACAACGAGGATCTTTACTTCCGAAACCGCAAACGAACGTCGAAGGTCGATTCTGTTCAGGGTAGTTGATCTGGCACTCGGGATCTGTCGATCCAGGCCTACACTGTGGGACGGAGGGAGTGGTAGGTGAGAGAATGGTAGGTCTCCCGCACCTGGGGTCGCTGGAACCTGGGTAACACAAAGGTGTGGTGGAGGGGGCAAGTGTAGTGATAGGTTCACCGAACAGTGTACTGCCCGTGCGGTAGGGACTCTCAGTGGGTGTGGACCCGCAGTAGTTATCACAGTCTCCTTTACATATCTCTACATTGCAAGACATAAACACATCCATGACATCGGGGAACTTGAAAGCCTGTATGTAAGCATATGTGACAATAACTTCTCCTCGGTCGTCTCGCTGGCGGGCAGTGTAGAAGGGGCTGATGAGCTTGTCCTTCAGCACACAGCCCTGCTCGTCCGTCAACTGGATTCTCGGGGTGTTAGCGTTGTCATAGTCAGGGCTCCCGTATGCGTAGCAGTCCTTGACGCTCACGTCATACATGCCAGCGTTGTCTCGCGCATACACCAGCAGGGAGAGCGTCTCGCCGATCTTAACGATCGAGTCAATGTCGTCGCTGTCGGGCCAGCGTCCTTGTTGCAAGTCCATCCAGCATTCGATGGCTTGGTCGCCCTCAAAGCGAACTTCTTGAGCGTCGAGCATGCCAACGGAGAAGGGGTTAAACGCCACCGTCTTCACGTAGTTGTCCACCCAGTCGCACTTGATGGTGCGGGCAACGTCCCACACCTCCTGCACGGTGGCATCATTCTGGACAATGATGGTGTTGGTCATACGGGTGCTCCTGCCGTTATACTCGTCGAATTTGGAGGTGGACGACCCACAACCATCACTTGGAATGTACAGAGTGTAACTGGAACCCCCGGAGTTGGCAGCCACGTACCTGACGAACGGTCACGTCATGTCATGGAAATGGGGAGCAGGACAGATCCGGAAGATGAGAAAGAAGTGCTAAATAGAGGACACACAAGGTAGAGTAACTGTGCAGGACAGATACACAAGGTAGAGTAACTGTGCAGGACAGATACACAAGGTAGAGTAGCTGTGCAGGACAGATACACAAGGTAGAGTAGCTGTGCAGGACAGATAAACAAGGTAGAGTAACTGTGCAGGACAGATACACAAGGTAGAGTAACTGTGCAGGACAGATACACAAGGTAGAGTAACTGTGCAGGACAGATACACAAGGTAGAGTAGCTGTGCAGGACAGATACACAAGGTAGAGTAACTGTGCAGGACAGATACACAAGGTAGAGTAACTGTGCAGGACAGATACACAAGGTAGAGTAGCTGTGCAGGACAGATAAACAAGGTAGAGTAACTGTGCAGGACAGATACACAAGGTAAACTGTGCAGGACAGATACACAAGGTAGAGTAACTGTGCAGGACAGATACACAAGAACTGGGCTGACAGGAATTCCATGAGCAGGTAAGGTGGGGTCAGAAGGGAGAGAGAGCCACATCTCATACACAGGGAGGAAGTAGGAATAGTTATTATTATATCTTTATCCTGAAAACATTTATCAGACAAGATGTCCGTGGGTGAGACTGTAACAGTGGTAAACTCATCACACACACACACACACACACACACACACACACACATACACAGAAAGGGCGTTATGTAGCAGATTCAATACCCCAGTAGGTTCCAGTGAGATAATGATGGGATATCGACCAAGTAACAGTGAGAGACCGTCATTGTCTCGGTGATGATGTCTATATTCCAAGTGATTCATCTTTTCGGTGAATTTTATGGGTGACAGGAGAACACGACACCAGGTGTGATCTTTTCTCTCCAGTAGGTAGGGTGTCAGAGAGAAGCATTGACATGTTTAATTTAGGATGATGGGGGTCATTTAAAAAAATCAGTTTAGGTTGGTTTACAAAAGCTTAGGTCTACTTTAGAGTTTATAATGGTCTAATTTACAGCTTTTTTTTTTAACGGTTTACAGTCTCTCAGGGTTACTTGCTCAACTCTTATGAGAGAGAGGAAGGAAATGGTTTATATTAGTACACTACAGAAGCCAGGTTAAGTTAAGAACACATACGGTACTCCATCTCTTGTGAGGCTCAAACAGTCTATTTGTAAACACTAGGTCAGTATTTACGTGTTAGTCACAGTTTTTAAAGGAACTTTGTAGTCAACTTGACAACATTCAATCTTGTCTTTTATTTCGTTAAAGTTAATAATGTACGTTATTCATATATCTTTATTTCATTCCAGATGAGAGAAATATATATGAATACACACAGAGATCTGTTTTCGCAGAGATAGGAGTCGTGAGGCAGCACACATAAGCCAACAAATTGCCTTTGGTTTATGTGAAGCTTTTATTAGATTAGCATGACCTTTGACCTCGCCCAAGGACCCCTTCCGGGGAGTCGGTATACCTGAGCAATGTACATGTAGCGCAATGACTCTCACCCCAGCGGTGGAGGGGTGGACCTGCCTCACTACTGCCCCACCTGAGGCGGAACCCCAGCAATAGTGGCCCTCACTCCTCGATAGCAGGAGCCTGCTAGCTCGTGCCGGCAGGAGGTGGTGGCTAGCGGTGGTAGGAACTACCGACGGTGCCAGAGGAGGACGCCCAGAACACCAGTGATGGAAGGCGTGTGTCACTGTTCACCTTGGGTGAATATCTAACCGACGTCTTTCCAGTGGGAGTTGACCAAACTTATCTAATGTAACTTGTGTCTCGGTTAAGCCGGGTGAGGCTTCGTTGAATGACTTAATAAGCGAGCGAGACTGATAGATGTAGATGCGCACATGAGCGCAGCTAAATCTGTCCTAAGTTATCATTGTATTACATTGTTGGTGTTTGGTCGTATTGGACCGGCTAATTAATCGTCATCAAGGGAAATTAATTGAAAGAATTTTTTGTAAACATCCGAGCAATGTTCATCTCGATATGGACTATTGTTTATGAATCTATATGTTCATTTAGTACGTCACTAAATGTCTGCTGTCATAGACAAGATTCTCTCGTCAGGGTAAGAATAAGTTCAGAGGATCTTTTGATGATTTAGAGTTTTCATTTCTGATATATTCCATTCGCCAAAACTATTGAAAGAGTTGCAACTGTGAACCAGAGGAAGACAACCATCTGTCTCAAGATGTGGTCATGACTGGCCATGATCCACCTGGCGGCTGCTGGCTCCTCCATCATCGAACTCGCTCGAAAATGATTTCAGTGAGGAGATGCGGGAGGTTCAGGAGGTTGTATGAATCTCTGTCTCACTTCCTGTACACTGAGGGCGGCCTCTCCGTCTCTTAAACCCCTACAGGACAGCAGTACAGCTCTGGCCTTCCTGAAGGCAGTTTACTAAACCGTCACTAACGCCAATGTCTTACAAACACGCGGACATTTAACACTAAATAACAAAGTTAGATCTCTCAGAATTGCAGAGGGATCTTGCAGCAAACATCTGGTTAACACTAACAACAGCAGCTAACCACCACATGAACGCATCATGCACCGTCTTAATAACTGATACGTTTGTCTTATGCCTGAACTACACCGTAGGTAAGGACACTTCAACTAATGATTCCAGGTCGTAGACTCGCTGTATACTCAGCCGCAGTCTACGTGTATACTGTATACTCAGCCGCAGTCTACGTGTATACTGTATACTCAGCCGCAGTCTCCGTGTATACTGTATACTCGGCTGCATTCTACGTGTATACTCGGCCGCGGTCTACATGTATACTGTATATTCGGCCGCATTCTACGTGTATACTGTATACTCGGCCGCAGTCTACGTGTATACTCTATACTCGGCCGCGGTCTACATGTATAATGTATACTCGGCCGCATTCTACGTGTATACTGTATACCTGGCCGCAGTCTACGTGTATACTACGGGACACGTTGCTAGGGGCGTGGTCAGTCACTTTTGTATGGCTTTTGGATATATACGGGATTTTGTGTGTGTGTATGTGTGTGTGTGTGTGTGTATGTGTGTGTGTGTGTGTGTGTAGCCCCGTCTCTTAACGTTATACGTATGTACAGTATGTATGTGTATACACACACACCTTAGCCTAAGCCATACCCATTTATCGACCAGCTCCTGATAGGGGGAGAATGAACGCCTAGGTTTGGTGCAACTGCCAACCACAGGATTCGAACCCGTGCACGTTCACACCTCCCTCAATGGACGACTCACAGTATCTCCACAAAGAATAATATTTACATGGTTGACACTTATTACCTGAGGTCGTGGCGTTGTTAGCACATTAGCAAAACCAACAGACAAACATAAACATTGACAGACAGTCACACTAAGATAACACGTTATCTACACACACTAGGTGGGGTAGTAAGTGTGGCCACCAAGAGAGCCTTATTATAGTCAACTGAATTACATTTTACCTTAGTTTCTCCTTCCTGCCAGTTCATTTTCTGTTAGTGACTATAATGCTATAACTTCAGGAAATATGAACTGAAGGACGATTATTGTAAAATAACAGCAGCAGATATTTACTTACAGAGCTGCTGACTGCTCATGATTAAAGCAAACGTTTCTATAATTCACTTGTAAACAGGACTTCTCTGTGTGGCCTATTGACAATGTCTATATACAATGAAGAGAGGATATCATGGTTGTTTAAGTTAGACTAATAACAACAACAACAACAACAACAACTACAGGACATTAGTTCAAGCTTACACTACAGCAAACTACAGTCAGGCTGGTCCGTTTTCTATGCTAAGTGTCACAGAAGAGACACTTAGCATAGAAAATGTGTTAAAGACTTCACTTTCTCTCACACAAGTGGATATGAAACTTACTTTCATTAATAACTTTGTCAGTATGACTCCTGGTGAACCCTGTGTGGCCAAGTTGTGTTGCCAAGTCAAGCTCGTTCAGCAACACAACTCCACAACGCAGATGTGCCGGCCTTTAGATCAGCTTCACACCTTGTTGAATCCTACTTTCTGTATTGGGATGTGTTAGGTAGGTGCTCGCATCACTGTGTTGGCCGATACATCCGGTACGTTAATACTGGCTCAGTGTTATGGGTTGGCCAAGAACAGTTGGGTTCCATATGTCAGACGTGGGCTGAGTAGTGCGTCGGGTTAGTTTGACGTCGGCAGAGTGGTGCGTCGGGTTAGTTTGACGTCGGCAGAGTGGTGCGTCGGGTTAGTCAGACGTTGGCAGAGTGGTGCGTCGGGTTAGTTTGACGTCGGCAGAGTGGTGCGTCGGGTTAGTTTGACGTCGGCAGAGTGGTGCGTCGGGTTAGTCAGACGTTGGCAGAGTGGTGCGTCGGGTTAGTCGGACGTCGGCAGAGTGGTGCGTCGGGTTAGTCGGACGTCGGCAGAGTGGTGCGTCGGGTTAGTCGGACGTCGGCAGAGTGGTGCGTCGGGTTAGTCGGACGTCGGCAGAGTGGTGCGTCGGGTTAGTTTGCTACTGGAAGCAGAGGCTCGTCAGTAGGTTAAGAAGCTGTATGTAAACACATGCCGCTAGGCGTACACAGGTTAACACAAGTCAGGTTTTACAAGTACAAATTTCTATATCATTACTATATACAGACTTGTATGTTCACTGTAGAACTATAGTTCTTAATCAGGATTAGATTATTTCAGTGTTAACTAATTTATGTTTATAAAAAAAGGTTCAATAATATACAGGTAAGTGTTTATATGTACACTGGTTAATTGTTTAAGTTATTTGGGTTTAAGGATGAGAATTCGCTTACACACTAAGGAGGAACAGGATAGTGTGAGACACTGGTGGGCATGGGTGTTGTGTTGGAGGGTGTGGGTGTCGTGGTGGAGGGTGGGCGTGGGTGTCGTGGTGGAAGGTGTGGGTGTCATGGCGGTGGGCGTGGGTGTCGTGGTGGAGGGTGCGGGTGTCGTGATGGTGGGCGTGGTTGTCGTGGTGGTAGGCGTGGGTGTCGTGATGTTGGATGTGGGTGTGGCAGTGGTGGGCGTGGGTGTCGTGATGTTGAGTGTGGGTGCGGCGGTGGTGGGCGCGGGTGTGGTGGTGTTGGGCGTGGGGTGTGACCAGTGCCTCAGGAAGAGGGGTCAGGGTTGAGGTGGGTCAGAGGAGAGGACAGGTCAGTTTTGAGGTTTATAATCTAAAGAGTTTATGAAACTAGAGGATATCATAGCATTAAGGCATCAAAATAAGCTGTTGTACACAAGAAATATGTTTCTCTTTAGAAAATTGAAAGGTTTAAAGTTAATTATCATTAAAAGCTTAAACTGAATAGGAAAAAATTTAAGGTAATAATCTCTACTCTAGTTTATGGATCTAAATATTATTTATGGTCAAGATTTAAAACTAGATCTATGATAGTTTAGAATGGACTGAATTGGTAATTCAGGGTTTAAACATCTTAATCTTGATATAACATTAATATTCAAGAACATATGTATATATATATATGATACCTTTGTAAGAGCTAAATAAAGGATTATGGTAACTTTGAAGGCTGGAGGATACTCCAGCTAAACCGTCTCTCCAACACTCTCAGGACAGTCGCGTGTGGTGGAGAGGGAGAGAGAGAGAGAGTGTTGGAGGCTGGTGGTGGAGGTGGTACTCACCGGCAAGCAGGGTTGGAGAAGTGACCCTTGCTGAAGATGACCCCGTTGAAGGGGAGCGAGAACTGTACGTTGACAGTCATGCCAGACTTCTCACACTGGACGTCGAGGCTGGTGATCTGTGGCATGTTGGCCATGCCAGGCACCAACTCCACCTCGTTCGTCACAGCCAGCTGACCTGCAGCCAGCTGGGGGGGAGAGACACATCACACGTTACTCACTGTATGGCACATGAAGAACATCTATATGTCTCAATGCTCGAACAATATAAAATGCAAACAATAGTAATCAATGCAAACAGGGGATCCCTCCTCACTGTTGTTTGCCATGATTTTAGAGATGAAATATAAGAAGGCACAAATAGAATCAGACACTTCAAGGGAAGGGTTTTTTTTTTTCTACGTCTCTCTTAACCGGTTCTGTCGTGCTACTTTCACTTACTCTCATTTGTTCATTTGTAAATACTTTGCTTTTAAACGTTTGCTCACAATTCTAAATCCCATCCTATGAGCAAGTCTAGACTGATCTAGTCTTAGCTAGTAACTGCTTCCATCAAAACTGTCAAACGCTGATCATTTTCAGTACCCGTCACTAGATCACCTCTAAACCTTCTCCTTTCTGAGCTTAATAAATGTTTCGTGATTTTCGATGACTTCCGCAGAATTCTTTCTCATTTTGTCAGTTACCTTCGTACTACAGCTTCACCTTCCATTCCATCTGTCATCCCTGAACTCGAGTGTCTTACTTACAAACCTTAGAATCTTGGACGCGTTTTTCGCTGCTCCGGCGCACTTGGCTTCAGAACACAAGAGTCACCATATGTAACTCATTTCACGCTGCGCCCTCTCTTCTCCTGTTCACTTCCAATATATAGAATTTTGCAGTGATCGAGATTAGAATTCATTTGCCGCTTATGAACCCATTCATTCAGTTTTTAGTACGTCAATCCTATGGCTGTAGAGGTTCACTTTTTCCTTTACCGCTTATGAACCCATTCATTCACTTTTTAGTACGTCAATCCTATGGCTGTAGAGGTTCACTTTCTGTTGTGGCCTTATCTACACAGCTTCGCGTCGCCTGCGAGTTTATTACATCAGTGTTGCGGTGCCCCAGTACATCCTTCCCTCAACACAAGACCTCGGCGTCATAGTTATTATTCTGATAAACTCTTGCTGTGTTAGTGGAATCTAAAGAGGAGAGTTGAATCATAAGATTAGATCGAAGCTTAAGGAATTAAGGGAGCTGAATAACTAACCTGAATCACAAACGGCTGAGTGAAACAAGGTAGTTAAGGTAATTAGATGTTTGTATCTTAATGAGAATGAAACATAGGGTAATGGGGTAATGAAGTAGTTGAATCTAAGAATGAAAATGAAGCGTAAGATGATTAGCTAACTGACTACTCATTCAGGATGAAACATACGAGATAGATTCTGGTGTTGAGTCAGACCCTGGATGGCAGTAATCATTGTTACTATGATGTGTGTCGTCTTGTGATGATCTTTAACAGTAATGAGATTGTTCGTGGTGCTCATTGTCTCATGGTGTACTGGAACATACTCCTCTCTCTCTCTCTCTCTCTCTCTCTCTCTCTCTCTCTCTCTCTCTCTCTCTCTCTCTCTCTCTCTCTGTGCCCGCAAGAACCCGACACCAGGCCGAGTCTGTCCCATAAAGTAAAGGACCAAGCCACCTTTCCTCCCGGGGCAAGCAGGACATGAAGCTGAGCCTCGCGTCCTGCCCACCTGTGTGTGGGCCGGCCATTCATTCAGCCGCAGGCAACCCGGACCCGTCAGGCAACATTCCCTCACCACCTGACAACGGTAAACACCTCACACAGGCTCGCCTGGGTTGACGTCCTCACCAGGCAACACCTCACACCGGCTCGCCTGGGTTGACGTCCTCACCAGGCAACACCTCACACAGGCTCGCCTGGGTTGACGTCCTCACCAGGCAACACCTCACACAGGCTCAGCTGTGGTGCTCGCCTGGGTTGACGTCCTCACCAGGCAACACCTCACACAGGCTCAGCTGTGGTGCTCGCCTGGGTTGACGTCCTCACCAGGCAACACCTCACACAGGCTCAGCTGTGGTGCTCGCCTGGGTTGACGTCCTCACCAGGCAACACCTCACACAGGCTCAGCTGTGGTGCTCACCAGGGTTGACGTCCTCACTAGGTAACCACATCACCAAGCTCCTCATGTGTATGACCGATCTGAAGTATTGCCGAGGTAACTGACACACGCTAAGAACCCGTTTTAGTTACGGAGTCCAGTCTAGTGAAGCACCAGTCTAGTGAAGCACCAGTCTAGTGAAGCATTGAGAGAATAATTCAAGCATCAGGTGAAGGCGTTGAATACACGAGAGTCATCAGGACGCTGGTCTAGACCCCCTGATGCACGTCGTCCTCGCACAGTAATCTTTGTAACTCAGCGACCAGTCACCTCCACCTTGTCTGTGTCTCATACCCACGGGAGGAACCCCATCGCTGGACTCCAGGCGGAGGTATGACAGAGGTGTCGTGTGTGTGTGTGTGTGTGTGTGTGTGTGTGTGTGTGTGTGTGTGTGTCCTCGGCTGCAGAGGACCAACGCTGGGCAGGGGAGGGAGGTAGAAAGTCGATGGGTGCCACTCAGGATCAAACCCTCTCCATTAAGAGATAAGGTTTAAGGACCTTTCTCTTCCCCAGACGATGGTGACGGTCGTCCACACAAGTGATCGTAATGAGCAGGTTGTCACAACCTCCCATTTCAGCCTCTTGGTACCACACTCTCTCGAATGACGCTACTCAAGAACAGAAGTTCTGCTACATTTGTCTCAAACGGTATCATGATGTAGGATGTTCCCAGCGTTGCTCATGCCGATCCTCCAGTAATGTCAAGATGGCTAGTGTGCATGATGGTAACTGTATGACAGGCTTATAAAGGCCTACTGACCCACAAACGGCGAGTCTCTGTCCTTATATAGGTGACCACCGTGGCTGGCGGAGGGGACGACGAACTCAAGTGAGAGTCCACGTTGGTGAGGCCGACCGCCTACTTCTGGAGGACACTCATGGCTACCTAATGTCAGACGTGACCACCCGGGACACACACACACACACACACACACACACACACACACACACACACACACACACACACACACACACACCGGAGAGTAGATGGTTGTGGGAAGGATAAGACTAAGGCTAAAGTATGAAAGGTGAGAAAGATAATAATGTACGTTATATATAGATATTCATACGTCACTTGCAGTGTTCAGTGTGGACAGAATTAAAATGTGTGTAATGTTAACTGTTCAGCAGTCGTGTGGTGAGAGGAGAGCAGGGTGGACATTGACTATGCATTCTGGAAAGTTGCTGGAAGAATAATTGAGGGAGTTAAGCCTAAATGAGAAACTGAGAGGAGCAGGTGATGCGAGAGTGGCTATATGTAGGACAGCGAGGTGGTGGTAGGCAGGTACGGGGCACCAGGGAATGACAGTAGTGAAGGGGTACGTGGAATGTGTGTGCCCGAGGAGCTCTATGTTGCTCACGCTTTCTTCTACCACAAGGACGTACTTCTACATGGACCTGCTTGGTGCAGGTACACAGAAGAAAAAGGCTATGACTGACCGCCTGCACAAAGCGCTATTAAACCACCTGTTGGGGAAGCAATGAATAGGACCTGTGGAAGTAAGAGAAGCCGGGCGCCAAATGTGTTTACTTAGGCAGGTAATGGAGAAAACTGCTAAGGGTAGAAGAAAGTGTTCAGAGTGTAGACAGGTTTAGAAAAGGTGTATGTTTTAGAGAGTGCAAATGGATATTAGGAAGCTGTGTCATAAAACTGATGAATGTTGTACGTAGCATTTTATGCAGGAGTTTGAGTTTGTGAGTGCATGGAGGTATGAGCTGGTAGTCTGGTAACAGCGTCCTAGAGTGTAACATGTCACCACAGCTGTTACAGTGTCACTATAGATAGAACTGCGAGGAAGATCGTGGTAAGATAACTGTACGAAACGTTTGATCCATAGTGGAATAAGAGGGAGTGTTACACTAACTGTATACAGATGATGCTGTTCTGACAGCTGAACCCAGAGAGGACAATACGTGTTGAGGGTAATGTGAATAATACGTAACGTTCTTGTGAAGGGATAAGGGTGGATCGTAGCCTAACCATACATGGTCCTCGCGGTAGACGTCAAGTATGGTTGTAGGTACCGAAAGATACAAGTACAAGGGGCATTGATGCACTAGGGAAACCCTTCCTTCCCGCCGTCAGCGTTGTGAAGCAGGATCTCGCCCTTAATAGAGGGAGTGAGGGACGAGCGACACTGAGGACCTAGCCAGACACTAACTTCTTAACCTTGACGACTGACGACGATGTCATGTGTTCGAGTTCTGCTGACGCAGGGCACAGCCCACGACAGCCCTTGTTGATGTATACACGACGTTTGTGAAGGGTTATGGTGGAATAGATCAGTCCACACCGAGACTTAAGTAACATCTCTGACATCGATGATGACGTCCCTTCTTGTGTCCAGTATTGTAGGATTGTACCACAAATGGAAGATAGTGAAGATGTAGTGTAGCCCTCGTCTAGCCTCTCTCTCTCTCTCTCTCTCTCTCTCTCTCTCTCTCTCTCTATATATATATATATATATATATATATATATATATATATATATATATATATATATATATAAGAAGAAGAGGGGACAAGGAGAAGGGGAAGACCACACTGGAGATGCAAGGATGAAGTGAAAAAGATTTTGTGTGAACTGGGCCTGAATATGCAGGAGGGTGAAAGGCTTGCATGGAATAGAATGAATTGTAACGATGTTATATGCAGGGGACGACGTGCTGTCAATAGACAGAACCAGGTTATGTGAAGCTGACGAGGAAGCCATGGAAAGGGCTGTGGTGCCTGGCTGTGGTTTCGTTGCATTACACATGACAGATAGAGAATAGATGTAGGCGCCCGGGGCCTTTCTTTGTCTGGTCCTGGCGCTAACTCGCTAACTTAGGAAACGACGAACAAGAATGACAAATATTTATACATGTATATACATAAACTGTATCTACATAAGGAAACGAAAGTATATGAAAAATTTCTTACGCTCGCACTGTTTTAGATGACTGTAACAGCTCATTGATTATATACATTAATCATCCTTGATTTAAAACATACCAATTGTAATGATTGAGACTGGGTCTACCACGCTGCTTGTATTACAGGACGGGACCGGGGCAGTGTGTGGTGTGAGGGCGTCAGACCTGCACCGTAATGTTGTCAACACACTCGGGTGAAGGTCTGGATCACAATGACCCGGTGCTTCTTCCGTCAGGTTTTGTGTGAGGAAGTTTGGTCCAGATGGTCCTGCACGCCTGGCCTCCCGCCCCGGCTGTGACGTCCCGCCTCTCTGTCCCTGCCCTGCCCAGCCCAGCCTTACCCAACCCTACCCTGCCATACCCTGCCATACCCTGACCTGCCTTGCCCTACCGCGTGGACGACACACGTGATTGAATTTGTATTTGTGTCTTTTACTGATATATATATATATATATATATATATATATATATATATATATATATATATATATATATATATATGTTCTTTTTTTATTATACTTTGTCGCCGTCTCCCGCGTTAGCGAGGTAGCGCCAGGAAACAGACGAAATATTATCTGTTTTCATTTATTTATTTCTTTGTTTATGCATTTATTGATCGATTCGTTTACCATTGAGTGCTCAGCTTCCGACGGTAAACTTCTGAGGGAAAAATCCACGCTCGAATCCTTGTGTTATCCTTTAATAATGTAAAGATAATACAGAAGGACAACACTTTGTTGATAAGACTTGACGTGTGTCTCACACCGGAGTGAACCACCAGACTGAGTATTTTTACAACTCAGCTGTTCATGTCTACAGGTATTCCATCACGGGTTTGTTTACTGAAGTAGATAAAGTCTTTGGAGTGACAAAGTACAGGTGTAAAGCTTCAGTGATGCTACATCACCCTATATATACATGTGAATTATAATATATGTTGTTGATTATATTAGTCCATGTTGATCATATGATCTAATCTTCGATACAGTGTGTCATTAGTTGTCCACAACTTGTGTGATAATCCGTGAACACAGTCACGGTGTGGAACTTGCGGATCTGATCGTGCGAATAACTTAGTGTTCAACAATAGGACGTGTGATGACTTAATGTTCAACAGTAGGACGTGTAATGACTTGGTGTTCAACAGTAGGACGTGTAATGGCGTAGTGTTCAACAGTAGGACGTGTAATGGCGTAGTGTTCAACAGTAGGACGTGTAATGACTTAGTGTTCAACAGTAGGACGTGTAATGACTTAATGTTCAACAGTAGGACGTGTGATGACTTAGTGTTCAACAGTAGGACGTGTAATGACTTAATGTTCAACAGTAGGACGTGTAATGACTTAGTGTTCAACAGTAGGACGTGTAATGACTTAATGTTCAACAGTAGGACGTGTAATGACTTGGTGTTCGACAGTAGGACGTGTAATGGCGTAGTGTTCAACAGTAGGACGTTTAATGACTTAGTGTTCAACAGTAGGACGTGTAATGACTTAATGTTCAACAGTAGGACGTGTAATGACTTAATGTTCAACAGTAGGACGTGTAATGACTTAATGTTCAACAGTAGGACGTGTAATGACTTAGTGTTCAACAATAGGACGTGTAATGATTTAATGTTCAACAGTAGGACGTGTAATGACAGTGTTCAACAGTAGGACGTGTAATGACTTAGTGTTCAACAGTAGGACGTGTAATGACTTAATGTTCAACAGTAGGACGTGTAATGACAGTGTTCAACAGTAGGACGTGTAATGACTTAGTGTTCAACAGTAGGACGTGTAATGACTTAATGTTCAACAGTAGGACGTGTAATGACTTAGTGTTCAACAGTAGGACGTGTAATGACTTAGTCTTCAACAGTAGGACGTGTAATGACTTAGTCTTCAACAGTAGGACGTGTAATGACTTAATGTTCAACAGTAGGACGTGTGATGACTTAATGTTCAACAGTAGGACGTGTAATGACTTAATGTTCAACAGTAGGACGTGTAATGACTTAGTCTTCAACAGTAGGACGTGTAATGACTTAGTCTTCAACAATAGGACGTGTAATGACTTAATGTTCAACAGTAGGACGTGTAATGACTTAGTCTTCAACAGTAGGACGTGTAATGACTTAATGTTCAACAGTAGGACGTGTAATGACTTAATGTTCAACAGTAGGACGTGTAATGACAGTGTTCAACAGTAGGACGTGTAATGACTTAATGTTCAACAGTACGACGTGTAATGACAATGTTCAACAGTAGGACGTGTAATGACAGTGTTCAACAGTAGGACGTGTAATGACTTAATGTTCAGCAGTAGGACGTGTAATGACGTAGTCTTCAACAGTAGGACGTGTAATGACTTAGTCTTCAACAGTAGGACGTGTACTTAATGTTCAACAGAATGACGTGTAATGACTTAGTCTTCAACAGTATGGGACGTGTAGTGACTTAGTCTTCAATCAGTAGGACCGTGTAATGACTTAATGGTTCAACAGTCGGACGTGTAATGGACGTATCAGTGTCACAGACTGAGGACGTGATTGACTTAGACGTTCACAGTAGGACGTTGTAGTGACTTAATGTCAACAGTAGGACGTGTAATGACGTTAGTCTTCACAGTAGGACGTGTAATGAAATAGTCGTCACAGTGGACCGTGTAATGACTGTAGTGATCAACATTAGGACGTGTAATGACTTATGTCTAACAGGAGGACGTGTAATGACCTTATGTTCAATCAGTAGGACGTGTATGACTTAATGTTCAACAGTAGGGACGTGTAATGACTTAGTCTTCAACAGTAGGACGTGTAATGACTGTGTTCAACAGTAGGACGTGTGATGACTTAATGTTCAACAGTACGACGTGGTAATGACTTAATGTTAACAGGTAGGACGGTAATGTCTTAGTGTTCAACAGTAGGACGTGTAATGACTTAATGGTTCACAGTAGGACGTGTAATGACTTATTGTTCAACAGTAGGAACGTGTAATGACTTATGTTCAACAGGTAGGCTGTGTAATGACTTAATGTTCAACAGTAGGACGTGTAATGACTTAATGTTCAACAGTAGGACGTGTAATGACTTAATGTTCAACAGTAGGACGTGTAATGACTTAATGTTCAACAGTAGGACGTGTAATGACTTAATGTTCATCAGTAGGACGTGTAATGACTTAATGTTCAACAGTAGGACGTGTAATGACTTAATGTTCAACAGTAGGACGTGTAATGACTTAGTGTTCAACAGTAGGACGTGTAATGACTTAGTGTTCAACAGTAGGACGTGTAATGACTTAGTGTTCAACAGTAGGACGTGTGAGGACTTAGTGTTCAACAGTAGGACGTGTAATGACTTAATGTTCAACAGTAGGACGTGTAATGACTTAATGTTCAACAGTAGGACGTGTAATGACTTAATGTTCAACAGTAGGACGTGTAATGACTTAGTGTTCAACAGTAGGACGTGTAATGACTTAGTGTTCAACAGTAGGACGTGTAATGACTTAGTGTTCAACAGTAGGACGTGTAATGACTTAATGTTCAACAGTAGGACGTGTGATGACTTAGTGTTCAACAGTAGGACGTGTAATGACTTAGTGTTCAACAGTAGGACGTGTAATGACTTAATGTTCAACAGTAGGACGTGTGAGGACGCGAACACTTGTGTCTGTCACGAACCACGTTCATCTTGGACCCAAGATCATGACCTTCCGTTTTCATTTTGATATTCCTTATTCCTGTGCCGTAGTGTGATGCCTGGCTGCCTCCCTCATACATAATCCAACATACACAGCTCCTCCTCCTCCTCCTCCTGCCTCGCCTCCACCAGGCAATCATATAGTCCCAGGCTGGCCACCTGTCTCGTTCCGCTCTGCTGCCTCACTCCCCCCCCCCCCTCTGTCTGGCCGGCAGCTTGAAGTCGCTTTGATCTCCAGGTCAGATAAGCTGAACCAAGATTTTTTCTTTTTTTTTAACCCCTCAGTATTGCCTGACTTCCTGAGCTTGTCATATAACAAGATTCATCATACCGTTCCATCGACCCGTTCCCTCGTGATCAAGGTCGCTACGCCCTCTAGATTCCTCGATTAACCTAGTAGCCAGTGCCAACACGGCCCCTGTCTGTGTAGGTAACAGAGCTAGGCAGCTTATCGTTACTGGTGAAAGTCGTCACTTGTGACCAGCTTGAGAGCCAGTGACGGAGCCCAGGTACGAGTAATGGTAGACAGATGCCTACAGGTGGGCGATCGAACCCACGACGGATCGAGTCTTATGAATCTTTAGGTTCATCCTTGCCTCACTGAAGCACTTCCTGGGTTAGCTACCAGACGAGCCAGCGAATCTTGAGCCCCGTGAGCCCCTGCTCGACCTACCTCCCTCCCTCCCTGCCTCACATCACAGAGAGGAGGAGATAAGGTCGAGGGGGTTTTGGATACCGGCCGGAGGCTGGCCAACGTCGGATACATTCTGGTGGGTCAGTTGGAGGAGGAGGAGGAGGAGTGTGAGGTAGGGAACCATGGGTTTTAGTCATGGTGTGGTCACAGAGACGACGGATCGTTGTCATGTCGTGGGAATGTGGTACTTGCGGTCACCATGTTGTACTTGTGTTGTGGAAGGGGATGTGTGGTAGGGAGTCACCTTCTGTGGGAGGACGTGCGACGGACATTGAAGAGTATGTGGCAGGGCACAAGTGTCTGTGGCAGAGGTCTGTGGAGGGCAGTGAAAATTATGTGGTAGGGAATAATTGTTTTTGATGTTGGAGAGTATGTGGTACGGCACCATTCTTTGTGGTAAGGGTCTGTAGAGGTTAGTGAAGGGTATGTAGCAGGGAATCATTGTATTTAATCGGGGTTTGTAGAGGTTACTGAAGATTTTGTGGTAGAGGTGGTAGTGGTCAGTGAAGAGTTTGTGGTAAGGATGGTTCTGGTCAGTGAAGGGTTTGTGGTGGGGGTGGTACTTGTCAGTGAAGATTTTGTGGTAGTGGTTAGTGAAGGGTTTGTGGTAGGGATGGTAGTGGTCAGCGAAGGGTTTGTGGTAGGGATGGTACTGGTCAGTGAAGGGTATGTGGTAGGGGTGGTACTGGTCAGTGAAGATTTTGTGGTAAGGATGGTTCTGGTCAGTGAAGGGTTTGTGGTAGGGATGGTAGTGGTCAGTGAAGGGTTTGTGGTTGGGATGGTACTGGTCAGTGAAGGGTTTGTGGTAGGGATGGTACTGGTCAGTGAAGGGTTTGTGATAGGGGTGGTACTGGTCAGTGAAGGGTTTGTGGTAGGGATGGTACTGGTCAGTGAAGGGTTTGTGATAGGGGTGGTACTGGTCAGTGAAGGGTTTGTGGTAGGGGTGGTAGTGGTCATTAAAGGGTTTGTGGTAGGGGTGGTAGTGGTCAGTGAAGGGTTTGTGGTAGGCGAGGGCAGGACAGGGCAGGGTAGGTTAGTGCAGGGCAGGGCAGGGCTACAGCGGCCAGTCAGCAGGCGGCCGTGTGGACAGGTTTGGCAACTGGCACTTTCCACGCTATCACTGCCCCGCTGGCTGGCTGGCTCCACTACATGACGCACTCACCAACTCGACCTCTCAACCACGACAGTACGACCCATGAACACGACTGTGCGACCTTTGGATATAATGACCAGGCCCTTGACCCCGACCATTATGGGTCAGGTCAAAGGCCAGGCCATCGTACTGAAGCACTGCTCTATCGTGGTTTGTGCTCAGATGTCCTACTTTATCTTCGTGACTTGAAGTGTTTACATTATAGGTTTGATCTTCCACTTTCGCGATGTGGTGTTTTCTTGTCCTTTTTTGTAAATGTGTGTGTGTGTGTGTGTGTGTGTGTGTGTGTGTGTGTGTGTGTGTGTGTGTGTGTGTGTGTGATCGTCCATTTGTACTGTTCAGTGAGGGAGTTCTACACTCATGGGACGCCCATTTTTAGATCATTCTCCCTCACATAATTTTAAGAACTTGTATTTGTTGTCCTGCTCAGAAATAACTCAGTGGGTTTCCTTCACCTGTCACTCTTACATCATAGATGTACTTCTTTCCATCTTCTGTAACGCGTTTCTTGCTGATGTTCATGTAACAACCTCACGTTGTTGTATCCTCGTATCTTTGGTAGAACTGCTTACCATCTACGTCATCCAGGTAGTTGAAAACTTAGAGGTTGTAATCAAGTCGCTCCTCACACTTCTCTCTTCCCTGGTGGGCAAATTTAAGGCCTGAAGGTTTTCCCCTGTAAATCAGTGATCTAGACTTGAATAATAGCTTGGCTGTCTTCCCATAGACCTTTCTTGTAAGCTTTTTTTTTTTTTTTTGGTTCTTTGGGTGCGATGGCCAAACTTGAGAAGCATATTCTAGTTCTGGTTTTATGTTGGACGTGAGGAGGTTGTTAGGGCATTTCTTTATCCATGTATCTGAGGATAGTTCTAATATATACCAGCAGACGTGTTGTCCCTTGTATTATACTCCTAATGTGGGACTCTGTAGACAGGTTAGGGACGTTGTCGACGAGTCCAAAGTCTATTATACACTTATTGCTGCAGCGTATTACCTGTTGGATGATAATCTTATCTAGACTTCCTTCCCTGTGCCTCAGATCCAAGTAGTTTACATCTACTCGGGTTGAATGTCATCCACCATGTGTCAGATCAACGTTAGAGGTTTTGTCTCGACTTTCTTGTGAGTTGGTGTAAACCTTCACGCTTTACACCTCCCTCGTGACTACGGCATCATCGGCAAACATAGTCGATTAGGATTCCGGTTCTTCTGGCAGGTCATATAAACACGTCAAGAAGAGCAGTGTGCCCAGAACAGGACCCTGCGGCACGCCACTCGTATGTGTGTATGATTGATGTGTGTGTGTGTGGGTTACGAAGAGAGAGTTTTACACTCATGATGCCCCGTCCCTTAACCTTGTATGTATGTAACGTGTCTTTAATCTTATGTATGTGTATAAACACACACACACACACACACACACACACACACACACACACACACACACACACACACACACACACACACAACCCATACATTGACACACATATCCACATCTATAGAGACATGTATACGAAACAGTACAGAAGGGGATTCCAACAGCAACACAACACTGGGTCCTTGTGAGGTTGTTTGTGATGATGATGGTGATGATAGCTAGAGGTGAGTATCATGCAGATGACTCAGAGATGAACACCTGTAGACTGTATATAGAATATGAACCGCTACACACACACACACACACACAGACACACACACACACACACACACACACACACACACACAGGTTAAACTGTCCAGACTAAAACTGTACAGTTAAACCTGGACGTGTGGATGATACATTAACTGTACAGTTAAACCTGGACGTGTGGATGATACATTAACTGTACAGTTAAACCTGGACGTGTGGATGATACATTGACTGTACAGTTAAACCTAACATTATGTCAGTCGTGGATCTGAAGTCAAGCGTTTATCGTCCCTTTTTAAAAGTATGTGTGGTGCTGCTTTCTGCCACCTTCACTGGTAAATCATTCCATATGTTTAGGGTCCTTTTGGTCAAAAGTACTTCACCTCATTCGAAGGAAACGCTTTCCCACGAGTGTGTATCCATTGTTAAGTGTGATACAAAGCTGGGAAATAAATCTACAAGCGTCTACAGCTTTAGAAACACGCAATCAAACTGATGGTCTGGGCTTCTGGGTGGCAAATGAATTTTAATATCGATGAGTGCAAAGTTTTACATGTTGGTAGCAAACACGGAAAGGCAAGCTTCAATATGAATTGAAGGTGAATGAGGAAGGAGACTTGTGTGTAGTGATCCCTGGTGACCTAGAACCATGTAAACAATGCACAGGAGCAGTGAAGGGAGCAAGCAAAATTCTTGGAGCCCATGGAAGGGTGCCTTCGAAAATAAGATCAGAGATATCATCCTCACTTGGTTCATCCCCATCAGGAATATTGTGTTCAGTTCTGGTCACCCTACCTAAAAAAGAAAAAAGAAAAAGATAAGATAGAGAGAGTCGAGCAAGTTCGATTGTTCTAGGGCTGGGAAACACAATCCTACGAGAGCAGATAAAACGGCGTAGAGGAGAGAAGGTTAAGAGTTGGTCTAGCACAGGTATGCAAGATTATCGAAGACTTTGATCATCTTGGATCTGTCAAAATAACGCAAAGACTTGATTCGTCTGATCACATTCGCCGTCATGAATACAAACGCGTGCACAAACGTGTTACTTGGAATGAGGTGGAGGACCTTTTTTCCTCAATAGGATAGTTAAAAAATAAGGAACGATTTACCAGTTAGAGTGGTTGACTGCAGTGCTATAGGTACGTTTAGATCAGACTTGATAAGTATTTCGCCTCAGATCCTCGACCTACAGTATCTCATCCTCCGTAGCTACACTGACACTTTGTATGTAGTTTCTCTTTGAATTATCTGTATACGTTCTCACTTTGACCGCACTACTGTCTGAGTTTCTGATATCTTCCGCCATCGCAAACAACATCGAGAAGACCCGGTGGTCTTTTGCTGTTTGGTTTCCCTGGTTGTTCCTCTGTAATGCAGACTGCTTTAGCCTTCAGCGGCCTTAAGATGATGGATTTCGGACGCCTGTACCAAATTACCCCACAACTTTCTCTTTTCTAAGCTGAGTAAGTTTGAGTTCTAAGCAACGCACACACACACACACACACACACACACACACACACACACACACACACACACACACACACAGTGACAGGAAAATCAAACACCTACAGAGGTGCAGAAGATGAGGTAATACAGACGCCACACGGAGAGAACCAGTACAGTTCCTGCTCTCGTGGTGTGTGGACACCCCCCCCCCCACGTGACCTGGACTCACAGAACAGGTTCAGAACACGCGAGGAACCACGCTGGTTCACGCTTTCTTCACACTGTTGTTTACGGCAAAGATTTGTGGTGATGGGTTCAAGGGGTCACGTGGTTACGATGATGGGCCTCTAGATTGTGGCGAGCTCTGACACCAACTGTGTGCTCTTAGCCACGTCGGTACGACACTTTGAATACGACGGTACGACCCCATGAAGACGGCGGTATGATCCCGTGAAGACGACGGTACGATCCCGTGAACACAATGGTACGACCCGTGAACACACACAAGGGCACAACTTTTGGCTATAATATAGCCAGAGCTTTGGCCTACGCGTCAAGCGCTGCACCAACTTGCTGCAGGGGAGGTGGACGACATCGAACCTGGAGGAGCCATGCTCGTGGTAATACCCCAGACACATGGGTGGTGCGTTGAAGGACGTGACGACCATCATGCGTGGCCCAGACCTCACCCGCTGTACAGGATCCAAACAAAAGCTAATGTTTATATAATATTTTTCTTCGTAAAGATGTATGTAGGACCGTTGTACATAGCCTCTCGTGCTGTGGCATTCGTCTACCCCTTTACGAATCACCTCGAATTGAATATGTCTTAATTCTTGCTATAAGTTTAGTGTTTTAATGATATTGATATTGATAATAGGAGTACGGTGGTTTGAGGAAAGACACACACTGTGGTGAGAGGGGAGGAAAGAATCAGGAGGTAAGGTGGTGGTGTTCATGTCATGCCCCCACCCACCCACATGCCACACCTCTCTCTCTCTCTACTAGTGCCCAGTCGTATGTCAATCCTCACAACAGGTCTCCGAAGCATGGCGACCTGGCCGACACCCTAGCTCGCGGGTTCGAAACCCGGCAGGTAATGGGTGGCGAAAATTCCGCTCATTCCTCTGCGCTGGTGGAGTGAGGATTATTCCACCGTTGTAGTGTGGAAGACCAGGTGTTTGAAATTTATTTCATTTCCCATATTATAAATGTAAGAAATCGAATTGTACAGTGAGAGTATTTTGTTGTATGTCAGTAAAGTATGTTTCGTCTGAGTGCTACTTCAACGTTGATCATAAAAAAGAAACGTTAAGGAATGACTCATTCGTAGGAATGTGCTCCAAATGCAATATCCACGCCAGGAAAAGTTTACCATGGTCGTAAGGCTTCGTGCGGAGGCGGGATCACAGACGACCTGATGGTACACGAGTGTAAATCATTCCCCACCAGAGATCACATCGACTGATTACAACCTTTGTTAAGCCAGGCGATTAATGCAAGGGTTGGTTATGCCGGGCTCAGACGCGTGCCTTAACTGACCCGGGTAATAATAATCTGTGAGCGATCAACTACATGTTTCTGGGCCATTGTAAGACTCGGCCTAACCTTTCACGGCATTTAAATAACGCTTGGTCCTCCTGCCCACGATTTCAGGGCAGCGTTTTTCTCTGGACTGTGTGTGATCTTGAACTGTGGCCACGTGAGAAGTGATTTTGCCCTCTTTATTGTCTCCGTTGATTTAGGTAAGCTGCTGTGTGACTGGTGTATCAATGGCGCTCTCTCTCTCTCTCTCTCTCTCTCTCTCTCTCTCTCTCTCTCTCTCTCTCTCTCTCTCTCTCTCTCTCTCTCTCTCTCTCTCTCTCTCTCTCTCTCTCTCTCTCTCTCTCTCTCACACGGCAATACCCCTCAGCGCTGACCATGTACCGAGCAAGCAAGGTAGAGAAAGGGAAGTCAAGCCCACACGTCGCCTGGTCGGTACTTTTCCTTTCATTTGCATGGGCGGCGGACGACCCCCACCGAAAGGGAGGGCGGCGGACGACCACCAACACCGAGCGGGAGGGCGGCGGACGACCACCAACACCGAGCGGGAGGGCGGCGGACGACCACCACCGAGCAAGAGGACGACGGACGACCACCAACACCGAGCGGGAGGGCGACGGACGACGACTACCGAGCGGGAGGGCGACGGGCGACCACCAACACCGAGCGGGAGGGCGGCGGACGACCACCACCGAGCGGGAGGGCGGCGGACGACCACCACCGAGTGGGAGGGCGGCGGACGAGGACCACTGAGTGAGCGTGCGCACCACGACCCCCTTCCTCCTGCAGCAGGAGGAGGAGGAGGAGGAGGAGGGGCCCGCCGGCCGCGGAACCGGTCTGCAACCGCATGAGAGATTTTCGCTTCTCCTTATAGAGAGGAAGAGTTCATTAAGGCTCCCTGTGGTGCCTCCTGTGTACGTACGTGCAAGATGGGAGGGAAGGAAGGTGGAGGCTGAGGAGGAGGTGGTGCCTCCTGTGTACGTACGTGCACGGAGGGAAGGAAGGAAGGTGGAGGCTGAGGAGGTGGTGGTGCCTCCTGTGTACGTACGTGCAAGGTGGGAGGGAAGGAAGGTGGAGGCTGAGGAGGAGGTGGTGCCTCCTGTGTACGTACGTGCACGGAGGGAAGGAAGGAAGGTGGAGGCTGAGGAGGTGGTGGTGCCTCCTGTGTACGTACGTGCACGGTGGGAGGGAAGGAAGGTGGAGGCTGAGGAGGAGGTGGTGCCTCCTGTGTACGTACGTGCAAGGTGGGAGGGAAGGAAGGTGGAGGCTGAGGAGGAGGTGGTGCCTCCTGTGTACGTACGTGCACGGAGGGAAGGAAGGAAGGTGGAGGCTGAGGAGGTGGTGGTGCCTCCTGTGTACGTACGTGCACGGAGGGAAGGAAGGAAGGTGGAGGCTGAGGAGGTGGTGGTGTTCCTGCGTGCCTTCATAAGGTCATATAGGGAGGTGGTAACACGTTAACAACACGTGGGTCGTAGATGTATATGAGAGCACGTTACGTTATCATCATTCAAAACTCAATAAGTCATTGTGTTGCCGCCTCTCTCTCTCTCTCTCTCTCTCTCTCTCTCTCTCTCTCTCTCTCTCTCTCTCTCTCTCTCTCTCTCTCTCTCTGTTTATTCATCTATCGTTCTCCTTCTTCCCCCTCCCGGGGGGGGGGGGGGAGTGCCACCTGGCCTGACCACACCATCACCACCATTGAGCACGACGGTAAGACCACTGAGTACGACGATGCAACACTGAACACGGTGGTACGACCTCTGGGCACAAGGGTACTACCTGTGGTTCTCATGATCTAAACCCGTAAGGGTCAGGTCATTACGTGCACGGGTCGTACCCTCGTGCTTAAGGGCAGCACCCTCATGATCAAGGGTCGTACCCTCGTGCTCAAGGGCAGCACCCTCATGATTAAGGGTCGTACCCTGGTGATCAAGGTTAATACCCTCGTGATCAAGGGTCGTACCCTCGATCAAGGGTCGTATCCTCGTGATCAAGGGTCGTACCCTCATGCTCAAGGGCCGTATCGTACCTTCGTAATCAAGGGTCGTACCCTCGTGCTCAAGGGTTGTGACCTCGTGATCAAGGGTCGTACCCTCGTGTTCAAGGGTCGTACCCTCGTGATCAAGGGTCGTACCCTCGTGATCAAGGGTCGTACCCTCGTGTTCAAGGGTTGTACCCTCGTGATCAAGGGTCGTACCCTCGTGTTCAAGGGTCGTACCCTCATGTTGAAGGGTCGTACCCTCATGCTCAAGGGTCGTACCCTCATGCTCAAGAGTCGTGCCCTCGTGCTCAAGGGTCGTGCTCATAGGTTATAACCTCATGCTCATGGGTTGTGACCCCGTGTTCAAGGGTCGTACCCTCGTGATCAAGAGTCGTGCCCTCGTGCTCAAGGGTCGTGCTCATGGGTTGTAACCTCGTGCTCATGGGTTGTGACCCCGTGTTCAAGGGTCGTACCCTCGTGATCAAGGGTCGTACCCTCGTGCTCATGGGTTGTGACCTCGTGTTCATGGGTCGTACCCTCGTGCTCATGGGTTGTGACCTCGTGTTCAAGGGGTTAACACGCACCTAACGTGACCTGACCAAGCTGGTTGACCCCTGCCATGTAGGCACAGTCAAGCAGTGGTCGCCTGCTAGGGGCGCCCCCAGCTCCTGCTATCATCAGATCTCATTCAAGTCAGTTTGTAGTGTGGAACCTAACCCCTCGTCCTGAGATGCTCCTCTTAAATGGTAATACTCCACAAGCGATTGGCTTTGTTTATCACCATCTGGCAGTCGTGACTTAACATATTGTTGTTCTTGAAGAATCTGGCAGTGTTTCCCCCTTCCCTTTGACAGATGGAAGCCCAGCTGGCTACCAATACCTCTTCCTTCATCACACAGCCCACCTGGCTCTCGACACCTCTCCCACATCACACAGCCCAGCTGACTCTCGACACACCCCACCTCACCTCACCCATCACACAGCCCACCTGGCTCTCGACACCTCTCCCCCATCACCCAGCCCAGCTGGCTCTCGACACCCTACCTCACCTCCCCCATCACCCAGCCCAGCTGACTCTCGATCCCCACCTCACCTCCCCCATCACCCAGCCCAGCTGGCTCTCGATTCCCCACCCTCCACCCAGCTGGTAGGATGTGTTGAAAGAGACATGTCATGGAGTGGCCTGAACTGTGCGGTATAGGGCTGGCTCACCAGCTGGCGTGGTGGTGTTGCTCAACGTGCCTCACCGCTGCAGGCGGCACACCGGCTCGCTCCACACGTAAACACTGACCTGGTCTACCACAGGGGGGGTCTATCAGGCCTCCATGATTGTTGTTGACCCGGGTGGCAATAGCGTAGCAGTAGGTCACACACACACACACGAGGGGGGAGGGGGGAAAGAAAACAGCGAAGTCGTGACAGAAAACGAGGTTGTGGTGTTCACTGATATCACTTTACATAAGATATATCTCATTAATGAAATGGTACGTTACGTTCCAAATTCATGGCCTCCATCATTGTCCAACCTGCCTTGGTTGGTGCAGCGCGACCCCAGTGCACCTGCTCGTGCAATGGTTCGCTGGAATCACCTCGTCCTGGTTTGCAAATGCAACGGATAGTTGATCGGAAAGATAAAGCTTGGGGCCTGGGTGAGGGAGGAATGCATCGCTATTATCTGTGGGGCCGGTGAGAGAGAGAGAGAGAGAGAGAGAGAGAGAGAGAGAGAGAGAGAGAGAGAGGAAGGGGCGCCACTGTTAATGTCTGGGTGTGGTCCCAGCTGGGGAATGGTAGGACAGGGATAAAACCAGCTGGAATTGAAGGGAAAGGGACAAGAACAGGACTAGTATGGAGAAAACAAGAAATGGGAAGAAAAGATTTGGTGATGAAGTAGACGAAACTAAAAAAGAATGGAATGGAATTGAAATATCAAGTGAAAAGAAATGGAACAGAAACGACAGGTTAGACGGGCTGGAACAGAAACGACAGTGTATAAGAAATGGAATAGAGACAATGAATTGAAAGGAACAGAAATGTCGGGTTAAAAGGAAGGGAAGAAAAAGGGAAAGATGAAAGGTGATGGAACAGAAGGAGATCAGGTGGGAAGGACTACAGCAGCTGGGGGAGTCAGTGATAGCTTTCAAAACTGGTGAGAGGAATTACATTTTTTCAATTTATATATTTTTTGGTTTTGACCAGACAACCCTAGTCATGGGCCAACCAGGCCTCCTCCTGTTGTGTGTCTTTCTCATGTCAACTCGTTGTTGTCCCTCACACTTCACAGTGTTGCCCAGCCTGCCCTCTGTACTGTACTCACTGTCTCTGCGCATCACTGGTGTACTCTGTACACTGGCTGGCTTACCTGCAGGGAGAAAAAAAGAACACCAATTAGAATACAGACTACATGTGATGCTAGATAGGTCACCAGTACACATACTGCTTCAGTATCCAGTTTACCTGGAGTGTTCTTACCCCAACACCCATCTACCAGTACGCACACACACACACACACACACACACACACACACACACACACACGCACACACACACATACATACACACACGTTAGGTGAAGGTATTGGCCTGGGCTCCTCACGCTACTCAGGACACACACACTAGACCCTCACACTGCCCAGGACACACACACTAGACCCTCACACTACCCAGTAACTGGCCAGCGGCAGGGTTCTCCGTGTAAGGTCATTGTTTAAGGAGACGAAGAAATGAAGGTTGTGCTGCACAGACTCTGTGTACCACAGATAAGAGAGCAGGAAGTGATAACTGTGTGTGTTGCCCAGCGTTGTGAGTACTTCCTGATAAGATAACAGGAAGTGATGTCCAATGGACTCCTCCCCCACCACAGCGTGCGCAGCCCTGGGTCGTGATTTACGTAATACCTGTCCATAAATCTTCAGTTGAGAGTTGTCATCACTGGTCCTGTCATGGTGTGGAGAACCGTCGCTAAATGTTGCGAGGGAAGATCATTGTACATATTGACATTCTCCATATGAATATTCTTGAAGATAACATTCACAAGATGTGCCCACCACACCACACCACACCACACCACACCGCACCACACCACACCACACCGCACCACGCCACACCGCACCGCACTGCACCACACCACACCACACCACACCACACCACACCGCACCACACCACACCACACCACACCACACCGCACCACACCACACCGCACCACACCACACCACACCACACCACACCGCACCACACCACACCACACCGCACCGCACCACACCACACCACACCACACCACACCGCACCACACCGCACCACACCACACCGCACCACACCGCACCGCACCACACCACACCAGACCACACCACACCACACCACACCGCACCACACCACACCACACCACACCACACCACACCACACCACACCGCACCACACCACACCGCACCACACCACACCACACCGCACCGCACCACACCACACCACACCACACCACACCACGCCACACCACACCACACCGCACCGCACCACACCGCACCACACCACACCGCACCACACCGCACCAGACCACACCGCACCACACCACACCACACCACACCACACCACACCACACCACACCGCACCACACCACACCACACCGCACCACACCACACCACACCGCACCACACCACACCAGACCACACCGCACCACACCACACCACACCACACCACACCACACCACACCACACCGCACCACACCACACCACACCGCACCACACCACACCACACCACACCACACCGCACCACACCACACCACACCACACCACACCGCACCACACCACACCACACCGCACCACACCACACCACACCACACCACACCACACCACACCACACCACACCACACCGCACCACACCGCACCACACCGCACCACACCACACCACACCGCACCACACCACACCGCACCACACCACACCACACCACACCACACCGCACCACACCACACCGCACCGCACCACACCACACCACACCACACCGCACCACACCGCACCACACCGCACCACACCACACCACACCGCACCACACCACACCGCACCACACCGCACCACACCACACCACACCGCACCGCACCACACCACACCACACCACACCACACCACACCACACCGCACCAGACCACACCGCACCACACCACACCGCACCACACCGCACCGCACCACACCACACCACACCACACCACACCGCACCAGACCACGCCGCACCACACCACACCACACCACACCACACCACACCACACCGCACCACACCACACCACACCACACCACACCACACCGCACCAGACCACACCGCACCACACCACACCACACCGCACCAGACCACACCGCACCACACCAGACCACACCGCACCACACCACACCGCACCACACCGCACCACACCACACCGCACCGCACCAGACCACACCGCACCGCACCGCACCAGACCACACCACACCGCACCGCACCAGACCACACCGCACCGCACCGCACCAGACCACACCACACCGCACTGCACCGCGCACCGCACCGCACCGCACCACAGCGCACCACACCGCACGCCCCGACCCGGCCGCTCACCCTCGGCCTACAGAGGGCTAGAGCATCTCCACGAAATAGAGAGAGAGAGAGAGAGAGAGAGAGAGAGAGAGAGAGAGAGAGAGAGAGAGAGAGAGAGAGAAATGTTGGTGGACAGAAAACGCGAGGATAAGAGGACGATGTCGTCAAGGTTCGAGGAGGAAGGAGAGAAGACCTCCGTGGGAAGAACAACTCAGGGGATAGGCATGATCAGGAACACCAGAGAGAGACTATGGCAGCATTATAGGAGGAAGACGGGAGAGCTGCTGCTGCTGCTGCTGCTCGCCATCACAGACGAGTGAAAGGAGCAGCGTGAGGGATGTGCCAGATGGAAGCAGGCAGGATGGTGAGGAGGTGATGTGTGGAGAGGCAGGGCGTCATGCTGCCCCCAGCAGCAGCCTCCTCGTGGCACCAGGTGCTGCCACAGTGCCACGAAGAGGACCACAACACACGTGTCTTGTGAGTGACGAGCATCTTGCCCGTACTGACATGTTTACATTATTGCCCACTTCGTAAACAGCGCGCGTGGTGCCCACTCCCTCCCTCCCTCCCTCTCTCCCGCCGCTGCCTTAACGAGTTAATGGCCAGTTGTCATGCGTGGCCTAATGACCTCACGTTAATGGCTTTAGCAGTCATTACGGGTTATGTAGCGTATTGGGCAATCGCGCCGTCTTATCATGATACCGTCATGTTTCGTACGAGTATGAGACATGTCGCGTCTGTGTTATATAGCGTAACAGGACTGCTCATGGTGGATTTTCGTCTCTGTTTGAACTTACTGTTGATGATCGTATTGGCAGTTCTGCTTCTGTTGTTGTCATCAGCGCTGCTAACAGCTGGGACTACTGTAGCTGGGACTACTGTAGCTGGACTACTGCAGCTAGGACTACTGTAGCTGGGACTACTATAGCTGGGACTATTGCAGCTGGGACCAAAAGTGTTGCCACCAACATACCATTACGTACACCATCAGTGCTACCAACAGCGCTACCAGGATCATCCGTCATAAGAATATCACTCAAACACCATCCCCATCACCACATAACCACCATCACTACCACACAACCACCACCACCACTACCACATAACCACCATCACTACCACACAACCACCATCACTACCACACAACCACCACCACTACCACACAACCACCACCACTACCACACAACCACCATCACTACCACACAACCACCACCACCACTACCACATAACCACCATCACTACCACACAACCACCGCCACCACTACCACACAACCACCACCACTACCACACAACCACCACCACTACCACACAACCACCATCACTACCACACAACCACCATCACTACCACACAACCACTACCACACAACCACCACCAATACCACACAACCACCACCACTACCACACAACCACCACCAATACCACACAACCACCACCACTACCACACAACCACCACCAGTACCACACAACCACCACCACTACCACACAACCATAACCACTACCACACAACCACCACCACTACCACACAACCATAACCACTACCACACAACCATCACAAATACAACTCAACCACCACCACTACCACACAACCACCACCAGTACCACACAACCACTACCACAACCACCACCACTACCACACAACCACAACCACTACCACACTACCACACAACCACCATCACTACCACACAACCACCACCAGTACCACACAACCACCATCAGTACCACACAACCACCATCACTACCACACAACCACCATCAGTACCACACAACCACCACCAGTATGATAGTGACAAACAGGAGTATGATAGTGACAAACAGGAGTATGATAGTGACAAACAGGAGTATGATAGTGACAAACAGGAGTATGATAGTGACAAACAGGAGTATGATAGTGACAAACAGGAGTATGATAGTGACGAACGGGAGTATGATAGTGACAAACGGGAGTATGATAGTGACAAACGGGAGTATGATAGTGACAAACAGGAGTATGATAGTGACGAACGGGAGTATAATAATGACAAACAGGAGTATAATAGTGACAAACGGGAGTATGATAGTGACAAACGGGAGTATAATAATGACAAACGGGAGTAGGATAGTGACAAACGGGAGTATAATAATGACAAACAGGAGTATAATAGTGACAAACGGGAGTATAATAGTGACAAACGGGAGTATAATAATGACAAACGGGAGTAGGATAGTGACAAACGGGAGTATAATAATGACAAACGGGAGTAGGATAGTGACAAACGGGAGTATAATAATGACAAACGGGAGTAGGATAGTGACAAACGGGAGTATAATAATGACAAACGGGAGTATAATAGTGACAAACGGGAGTATAATAATGACAAACGGGAGTAGGATAGTGACAAACGGGAGTATAATAATGACAAACGGGAGTAGGATAGTGACAAACGGGAGTATAATAATGACAAACGGGAGTATAATAGTGACAAACGGGAGTATAATAATGACAAACGGGAGTAGGATAGTGACAAACGGGAGTATAATAATGACAAACGGGAGTAGGATAGTGACAAACGGGAGTATAATAATGACAAACGGGAGTAGGATAGTGACAAACGGGAGTATAGTAAACTATGAAACGGTAATAACACTTTTTGAAATGAACAGGAAAATATACATAGTGGAAAGAAAGGAGTATAGTGTTTTGAGAACGTGTCGTGTGTCAAAGATTATATAGTGTGATGACGGAAGAGGAAGATGCAATATAAGCTTTGAGGAACACCTTATTGTGAGTGGAGAGATACACCATTGTCGTGTAAGCAGTGAAAAGCACTGGTTTTGTTCCAAATACTGACAATAGTTGTAGTAGTAAACTGTTTACTGCTTTCATGATCGTAGTAAACTGTTTACTGCTATAGATAGTAGTAAACTGTTTACTATTGTAATAATAGTAGTAAACTGTTTACTGCTGTAATGATCGTAGTAAACTGTTTACTGCTATAGATAGTAGTAAACTGTTTACTATTGTAATAATAGTAGTAAACTGTTTACTGCTATGATGATACTAATAAACTGTTTACTGCTATGATGATACTAATAAACTGTTTACTGCTATAAAAGTTAAGTTGGAAAACAGGAATAAATTGTATGAAAAAGATGTATGTGAATATTGAAGCCAGGGATGACTATGTATCGAGGAGCATTATAATCCAAAACTATTATGAATGATTAATGCCATTGTTTACGTACTGCCACACCTTCCATAACCATTTCCTGGTTCTGAACACTGAAAGTTTGAATCGAGTACATGTGGAGCATTGCTTCTGACGACGCTCGTCTGTCTCTTCGAGGGAGTCAGTCTCTCTCTCTCTCTCTCTCTCTCTCTCTCTCTCTCTCTCTCTCTCTCTCTCTCTCAGACAGGAAAGTCAAGGCAGGATCAGCACAGGTGCGGCCGGAGACGCCCTCGTGTTGGCGGCGCGCGCGCCCCTGGTGGAGCCCCTTCCCCTGACGTCTGCACCTCACAGAGCCCGAGACATCACAGCCGTGTGGTGACCGCCGAGGAGGAACAGCTAGGTGTTCGTCAGTGTATTTGGTCGCTGGTGTGATGTAGCGCCGTCGTCGCTTCTTGGTGACGACCCCATCCACTACATGTCGTATGTGTCACGTCTGAGGAGTTGTGTGTGTGTGTGTGTGTGTGTGTGTTAGGAACGTCAGATGGCGGGACGAGATGCCAGTCTTGCAAGCAAAGGATAGAAAACGATCGTATATGGTCGCGTTAGACCAGAATATCGCACCTCACGCACCAGTTGAAGAGTTAAGTACACCTTACGCACGAGAGGAAATGTTAAGAACATGTCTGACATAACATGCGAAGAGTTAAGAACATGTCTGACATAACATGCGAAGAGTTAAGAACATGCATGACACACCAGGTGAAGGACAGAAGACAGATCAGGTGAAGGGTTAATGATCTCTCTGTCACTCCAGTGGCTCTGAGACTTACGGTTCCCCTCTGTGACCACACTTTCCTCTGGAGGTTATACATCTTATCTCTCATGTATACCTCTTATCCCTCATGTATACCTCTTATCTCTCATGTATACCTCTTATCTCTCATGTATACCTCTTATCTCTCATGTATACCTCTTATCCCTCATGTATACCTCTTATCTCTCATGTATACCTCTTATCTCTCATGTATACCTCTTATCTCTCATGTATACCTCTTATCCCTCATGTATACCTCTTATCTCTCATGTATACCTCTTATCTCTCATGTATACCTCTTATCTCTCATGTATACCTCTTATCTCTCATGTATACCTCTTATCCCTCATGTATACCTCTTCCTCATTATACCTTCTCATGTATACCTCTTATCTCTCATGTATACCTCTGGCTCTCATGTATACCTCTTATCTCTCATGTATACCTCTTATCTCTCATGTATACCTCTTATCTCTCATGTATACCTCTTATCTCTCATGTATACCTCTTATCTCTCATGTATACCTCTTATCTCTCATGTATACCTCTTATCTCTCATGTATACCTCTTATCTCTCATGTATACCTCTTATCTCTCATGTATACCTCTTATCTCTCATGTATACCTCTTATCTCTCATGTATACCTCTTATCTCTCATGTATACCTCTTATCTCTCATGTATACCTCTTATCTCTCATGTATACCTCTTATCTCTCATGTATACCTCTTATCTCTCATGTATACCTCTTATCTCTCATGTATACCTCTTATCTCTCATGTATACCTCTTATCTCTCATGTATACCTCTTATCTCTCATGTATACCTCTTATCTCTCATGTATACCTCTTATCTCTCATGTATACCTCTTATCTCTCATGTATACCTCTTATCTCTCATGTATACCTCTTATCTCTCATGTATACCTCTTATCTCTCATGTATACCTCTTATCTCTCATGTATACCTCTTATCTCTCATGTATACCTCTTATCTCTCATGTATACCTCTTGTCTCTCATGTATACCTCTTGTCTCTCATGTATACCTCTTATCTCTCATGTATACCTCTTATCTCTCATGTATACCTCTTATCTCTCATGTATACCTCTTATCTCTCATGTATACCTCTTATCTCTCATGTATACCTCTTATCCCTCATGTATACCTCTTATCTCTCATGTATACCTCTCATCCCTCATGTATACCTCTTATCTCTCATGAGTACCTCTTATCTCTCATATATACCTCTTATCTCTCATGTATACCTCTTATCTCTCATGTATACCTCTTATCTCTCATGTATACCTCTTGTCTCTCATGTATACCTCTTGTCTCTCATGTATACCTCTTATCTCTCATGTATACCTCTTATCTCTCATGTATACCTCTTATCTCTCATGTATACCTCTTGTCTCTCATGTATACCTCTTGTCTCTCATGTATACCTCTTATCTCTCATGTATACCTCTTATCTCTCATGTATACCTCTTATCTCTCATGTATACCTCTTATCTCTCATGAATACCTCTTATCTCTCATGTATACCTCTTATCTCTCATGTATACCTCTTATCTCTCATATATACCTCTTATCTCTCATGTATACCTCTTGTCTCTCATGTATACCTCTTGTCTCTCATGTATACCTCTTATCTCTCATGTATACCTCTTATCTCTCATGTATACCTCTTATCTCTCATGTATACCTCTTATCTCTCATGTATACCTCTTATCTCTCATGTATACCTCTTATCTCTCATGTGTACCTCTTATCTCTCATGTATACCTCTTATCTCTCATGTATAACTTATCTCTCATGTATACCTCTTATCTGTCATGTATACCTCTTATCTCTCATGTGTACCTCTTATCTCTCATGTATTCACTGTACATTTCTCAGAGCGACCAAACAATATGTTCCCCATTTGTTTTGACTGCGTCTGTATACAGACAAGCTCTGTATGCAGACATGAATCATCCATAACAGACACATATCAAATCTACTCCTTTGTTCTAACTCTTGTATTTCCCCTGTCAAATTATTACTTGTACTTTCCTTTTTTTTTCTGCTGTGATACAGTTGCTGGTGGCATGAGTGAGTTGCATATTGATTCTGCGTCTCTCAGAACTTGTCTATTGTCTTCATCTTTGACCTTTGATGTTTGTAATTCTGGACCCGTCCTGCGTGGTGGGGGCTCGGCACGGCCAGCGTCCGGCAGTCGACAACGCCCCCTCCCCCAGATTGCTGATAACCAAGAACAAAGCCAAGGCAAATCAGGCCATGTTGCCAGTCGTCTATGTATATCATTATCTAGTTGCGTTCACTCAGGGCGGGAGGGAAGGGGCCCTGTCGGGGCTCCCGGCTGGGACCCACCTCGTAGGGCCCTGCCTAGCGCTATCCCGAGGGCACACAAGTGGGGTTCTAAATGAGTTGATGGTACGTAGTCTGACTGGCAAGCAGATTGCATGATGGGAAACTTAACAGCTGTTGACCCATGCGTTATAGACAGCCAATGGGGTAACGCGGTGGTCGATGGATGATGATGACCTGAGTCTGCTCGTTGACCACCTCGTGCTGGATAGCACAAAACAGGTGTGAGAGGTCAGTAAGTGACCTGGAACGCATGAGCTGTCGAGTGGGACAATATCTCAGGCTACTTTACGACCACAATCGACATATAATGACGTTGACCTGTACCGCAGAGGAGTTGCGACGACCGCTGGGTGACCTGAGGTGACCCAGCGACCACTGATTGTTAAAGGCGACGAGGAAAAGCTTCTGTACCAAGATGAACTGTGGGCTAGATAAGACCAGATGATAGGATCAGCTGTAGGGGGAAGGTGATAAAACCAGATGATAGGATCAGCTGTAGGGGGAAGGTGATAAAACCAGATGATAGGATCAGCTGTAGGGGGAAGGTGATAAGACCAGATGATAGGATCAGCTGTAGGGGGAAGGTGATAAGACCAGATGATAGGATCAGCAGTAGGGGGAAGGTGATAAGACCAGATGATAGGATCAGCTGTAGGGGGAAGGTGATAAGACCAGATGATAGGATCAGCTGTAGAGGGAAGGTGATAAGACCAGATGATAGGATCAGCTGTAGGGGGGAAGGTGATAAGACCAGATGATAGGATCAGCTGTAGGGGGAAGGTGATAAGACCAGATGATAGGATCAGCAGTAGGGGGAAGGTGATAAGACCAGATGATAGGATCAGCTGTCGGGGGGAAGGTGATAAGACCAGATGATAGGATCAGCTGTAGGGGGGAAGGTGATAAGACCAGATACTGGGAACAGCTGATGCGACCAGGTGACAGGAGAGGTGAAAACAGTGCCATATATATATATATATATATATATATATATATATATATATATATATATATATATATATATATATATATATATATATATATATATTTCTTTCTTTTTCTTTTAAACTATTCGCCATTTCCCGCGTTAGCGAGGTAGCGTTAAGAACAGAGGACTGGGCCTTTTTTGGAATATCCTCACCTGGCCCCCTCTGTTCCTTCTTTTGGAAAATTAAAAAAAAAAACGAGAGGGGAGGATTTCCAGCCCCCCGCTCCCTCCCCTTTTAGTCGCCTTCTACGACACGTAGGGAATACGTGGGAAGTATTCTTAATCCCCTATCCCCAGGGATAATATATATATATATATATATATATATATATATATATGTATATATATGATATACCCTCGATCGTCGTTTATAAGGTAGTGCCAGTAACAGACAAAAAAAAAAAAAAGCAGCATCCGCTCACGTCCATTCTCTAGCTGTCGTGTGTAATGCACCGAAACCACAGCTCCCTATCCGCATCCAGGCCCCGCAAAACTTTACATGGTTTACCCCAGACGTTTCACATGCCCTGGTTCAGACCATTCACAGCACGTCGACACCTGTATGCACCGTTTCATTCCCTCAATCCCATGCACGCCTGTCACCTTCCTGCATGTTCAAGCCATGGTCATTTAAAGTCGTCTTCACTTCATCCTTCCATTTCCAGTTTGGTTTGTCCGCTCTCCTGTATGTAGAGAGAGAGAGAGAGAGAGAGAGAGAGAGAGAGAGAGAGAGAGAGAGAGAGAGGATCGTGCGAAACATTGGGAGAAGACCTTTGTAACATCCACACCGTGTGAGTCGATGGTCACATTAACCATGAAGATCTTCTACACTCGTTTGACGTGAGCGTGTAATGCACCAGTCACCAGTGTGTCCAGCGCCTTACGCTCACCAGGGAGCAGCAAGAACCATTAACTGTCAATTGACCTGCACGAGCCTTCAGGATCCTCCACGTCCCACCGCCCTGCCCCACAGCGGTTGCTGTATTAAGAACACGTCCCTTTGTACTTCGTTGAGCGCCTCCTGCACCAGCTGTACACCAGACGTGAGACGTAGTGGCTGTTGTGTCGTCAGCTCATAGCACTAAGGGTTTACTGGATGCTGTGTCGTCAGCTCACAGCACTGAGAGGTTTGTTAGGTGTTGTGTCGTCAGCTCACAGCACTGAGAGGTTTGCTAGATGTTGTGTCGTCAGCTCATAGCACTAAGGGTTTACTGGATGCTGTGTCGTCAGCTCACAGCACTGAGAGGTTTGTTAGGTGTTGTGTCGTCAGCTCACAGCACTGAGAGGTTTGCTAGATGTTGTGTCGTCAGCTCATAGCACTAAGGGTTTACTGGATGCTGTGTCGTCAGCTCACAGCACTGAGAGGTTTGCTAGGTGTTGTAGCATCAGCTCACGTCACTGGAGCGTGTGAGGAAGTGAAGGGATAAGGTAAGAGAGCCTTGCTCTCGCCCACGGGGAAACGGGTCTATATTTATGGCCCTGAAAGTGTTCGTTGAGAGGAACAAAGACCTTAAGGCTCTCAAGTCCTGACACTTGACCTCAGCCTTCTTCACGTTGTGTTCCACTCTCCAGCAGCTAGTGCAGCTGCGCTTAATGGATCCTGGCAACTCTTCTGCTCACGATGTCTGACCTCACCCCACCTCTCTCTCTCTCTCTCTCTCTCTCTCTCTCTCTCTCTCTCTCTCTCTCTCTCTCTCTCTCTCTCTCTCTCTCTCTCTCCCCTTTATTTTCTACATCCCATTCTCGTTAACCCTTGAACACTACCCTTGGGTCTGTCAGACCCGACGCTTCACGAAGTTCATTTGTTCTACGTGGTTTCCATATGTGTACGACCACGTCGGTCCCTCTACCTTCAGTCCTTGTTCAGACATCGCCGAGGGCGGGCGCGTCACTGTGATCCTGATCCTCCCTCGTGTTTCATGTAGTTCGAGTCCGATAGACTCATAGATAGTGACAATGTGGGGGATAAGTAACCGATAAATGATAAATGGCCAACAGATCATGGTAAATGCAGGGAAGCTCTTCCTCTGGGTGCAAGAAGCTGGTGGTCTGGAGAATGGATACCTCTAACATTAAGTCCTTTTAATGAATAGGTTTTGTGTTACAATAAGAGTAATAACTTTTTTATATCGATTTTCAAAGTTTTTTTTTTTTTTTCTACAATGACCCTTTCCATCTATATTTTCCTACCATTATAAGGTGAAGTATAGCTTACAGGTCATGTACATTATTTTTTTGTTTTCATAAATTGCAATCATAACCATTTTTTTGTCCCACCCTGCCGGGTCTGTTGGACCCCGAGGGGAGTAGAAACGACCCACCTGAGTGTATGAGATTATGAAACGATGAGAGGTGGATACGACGTCTGGGATGGTCTGTTAATTACAGATTACATGTTAAGTCATGGGGAGGGACTGGCCAGGAGGGGACGGGAGAACTGTGACATTACACTAGTATCAGACATCCGTAATGATAACAAACCATGAAATACATTTATAGAAACAACATTTAACAGAAAATGGCATTGAAATTTGGTTAACTGTCGTTACAATCTCTCTTTTCCCCAGTTGTAGCTCACGAGAAGATGATGATACAACACAGACCACATCAATACACCTGGTAGCATGTGGTCAACAATGTGTTGTTGCTCTGGTCAGCACTCCCACGCTGCCCTGCTTGCATTCTCTTAGTCTGGGGCGAGTCCAGGGGCCCGTCACCTCACGGCTCTACCGTGTCGACGACACTTGTTACCCCCGCTACCATGAGTGAGTCAGTCTGTGGTGCGTGTGGTGTGGTCACTCCCTCCCCACCCTGTGTCACCTCCTCTCCGAGGTTCAACTCAGAAGCGTCTCCTTCCTTCCGATCTCTCTCTCTCTCACTCTCTCTGGAAAATCAAATTCCTGCTACCTTTCCTCTTTCATATCACCATTCTTTCCTTCCGACGTTACCCTACAAGTTCTTCCTTATCATGTGGTTTATCTCCCTATCTCGTGGTAGTGTGTTATTCGCTGCTCATGCAGATGCCAGAGCCATCCAGGCCTCGCCAGCATCATCATCATCATCCATCATCCAAGCATGCTCGTCCCTATAGGCCCGTGTCGATGCACTGATCTTGTCACCCTGCCAAGATAACGTGTTGTCTCCTGCCTGCAGGACACACCTCCTTCATCCTATGTCTTCCTTTCCTTCCTCCAGGATATGCCCTTGTCTCACTCCCCTCACTGAGATCCCCCCACCCGTGTGTCACCATGCGATGGTAATGTTTCTCGGCTCAGAGGAGAGTCTGACGGTATGTGTATGTATGCTCCCTCCTCTACCATGTATACATACATGCTCCCTCCTCTACCATGTATACATACATGCTCCCTCCTCTACGATGTATTCATGCCTGTTGGTCGGTTCAAGAGTAGGTGGTGGGCGGTGTTGGTGGTGGTGGTGCTGGTGTTGGTGGTGTTGATGGTGTTGGTGGTGTTGGTGGTGGTGTTGGTGGTGGTGTTGGCGGTGGTGGTGGTGTTGGTGGTGGTGGTGTTGGTGGTGGTGTTGGTGGTGTTGGTGGTGTTGGTGGTGGTGTTGGTGTTGGTGGTGTTGGTGGTGGTGTTGATGGTGTTGGTGGTGGTGGGAGCTGCTGAGGAACAATAGATAACCAGCCTTCGTCCCAGCCTCCTAGCAGTGTGTCTGGTGGCTCCAACTTTCATCCAGGCGAGTCGACCAGCCATCTCCATCGTCGCTGCTTGGCCGTCAGCCAGGACGACCAGACGAGGTGACTGGTCGCATGGAGAGTGGAGGAGGGATGGGGGGCGTGCCCCAAGGGAGGCTCATGTACCTTTTTTTTTTCGTTTTATGTTTAGAAAACGAGAGAAGCAAGAAGAAAACCTTGTGAGGTGGGGTTGCTTTTGTATAGAAAGTGACGGAGACAATAAACCACGCCAGGATGGCAGCCTGGGGCATGTTTTGTGAGGCGGGTGTGAGTGTCGGAGGCTGGAGGATTACCATATGTGAGGCGGGAGTGAGTGTCGGAGGCTGGAGGATTACCATATGTGAGGCGTGAGTGAGTGTCGGAGGCTGGAGGATTACCATATAACACGACGGGGGAAGGTAACCCAGAAGAGGAGAGGGGGTGACCACCGTCTCACTCCAGAGGAAGGTGTCAACGTTGGCTCCTTCGTCAGTAGGTTTACGTTGTGTGATTCAGTGGGACTGAAGGGCGTCATCAAGGCTACGGCCACAATCACAATAATAATATGACCACCATCATTCTAGAAGATAACTTCTATACACGATAAAGTCCGGGTTTTTTTTTCTATTTCTTTAAGAGTGATATAGTTAAAGATATTTCCGAGATATTTACGAGAGGGGTCGAGTATCGGCCAGAGAGGAGGAGGTGGATGGCTCTTGGTACCCCAGCAGTCCAGGGCAGCTGACGACAGTAAACACCTCCCATTACACAGTCTTTCCAATACATTTCTACACGTTCCCTCACGACACAGTGACAGTCAGGAGGTTGGGTCTGTACCGTTAGCTGTCAATGACGTCCTTGATTATTATTATTAATCATTCATTTTGGCTTCATTATTTGATTCTAATTTCTAGAGATTTGGTACTTTCAAGGAATTGTGCTGTCCTCTCTTGATCTGATGGAAGATATATGATTAATCATTTCACTACCAGTATCATGTATATATATATATATATATATATATATATATATATATATATATATATATATATATATATATATATCTTTTTTTCTTACTATTCGCCATTTCCCGCGTCAGCGAGGTAGCGTTAAAAACAGAGGACTGAGCCTTAGAGGGAATATCCTCACTTGGCCCTCTCCTCTGTTCCTTCTTTTGGAAAATTAAAAACGAGAGGGGAAGATTTCCAGCCCCCTCGCTCCCTCCCCTTTTAGTCACCTACGACACGCAGTGAATACGTGGGAAGTATTCTTTCTCCCTTATCCCCAGGGGAAATATGTATATATATATATATATATATATATATATATATATATATATATATATATATATATATATATATATATATGAACGTTTTCACAGAAAAGTTTAATCATCTAAGGCAGCAGTAGACTCAGTAAGTAATATTAGAACTTGGTTTAATCAATTTTCCTGATGAAACAGATCATTAGTTTACCACGGAGTGGCATCCCATTCTCTACGACCTACTAAACACAACAGTGAGGTGATATGTTTGGCAGGCGTGTGTCACCGTCAGGACTGACCAGGTGAGTGTCCTTCATGCTACCAACCACAGCTAAATCCATCCACACACACACACACACACACACACACACACACACACACACACACACACACACACACACACACACAGAACGTCTCATCCTGTAACTCGTCAGACTGACTCAACGTTAGCTTCGTTGTGACTTGGTCCTGATGATAGGTACGACATCCCATTTTCTTTCATCTCCCAGTCCTACCACAGTGCCCGGGGGGCACCCGTTAGTGTATATGGGAAACATGGGATATGAAGAACCTTCACTGAACAGATACGTGCTTTCCACCTTGCTTTCCTACCACTTGTTCCAGTTCACTGCAATGGATAGATTCGTCATGATACCATCAGGTCTCCTTGTTATCTGTCCTTTCCAAACACTCCCATGTGCGGGAGTTCGCGAGAAGTGGTTAGGTTTACCTGTCCCAGATGCGGAGTTTGATTGTGTCAGTGGCGGTCACTTGAGGGCTCAGGTGGTGCGAGGGAGAGGTCGTAACGATCAGACGAGGTCGTAACGATCAGACGAGGTCGTTACAAGCAGAGGAGGGTAACGACTGGTTGTGTGTCGTGAGAGACGGGTGCAGGGATTGTGGGAGCCAGCAGGGCCTCTGGGAGATGGTTGGGTCACAGACAGATTGGAGGTAGACGCAAGGGCTGGTGACACAGAGGTGGCTGGTGGCTGTGTGTGACGGCTGGTGACTGGATGTGGTGCCTGGTGGCTGGATGTGGTGCCTGGTGGCTGGGTGTGACGTCTGGTGGCTGGGTGTGACGTCTGGTGGCTGTGTGTGACGGCTGGTGGCTGGATGTGGTGCCTGGTGGCTGGATGTGGTGCCTGGTGGCTGGGTGTGACGTCTGGTGGCTGGGTGTGACGTCTGGTGGCTGGGTGTGACGTCTGGTGGCTGGGTGTGACGTCTGGTGGCTGGGTGTGACGTCTGGTGGCTGGGTGTGACGTCTGGTGGCTGGGTGTGACGTCTGGTGGCTGGATGTGGTGCCTGGTGGCTGGGTGTGACGTCTGGTGGCTGGGTGTGACGTCTGGTGGCTGGGTGTGACGTCTGGTGGCTGGGTGTGACGTCTGGTGGCTGGATGTGGTGCCTGGTGGCTGGGTGTGACGTCTGGTGGCTGGGTGTGACGTCTGGTGGCTAGGTGTGATGGTTGGTGGCTGGTTGTGGTGCCTGGTGTACAAGTGAGGACCCAGCACCAGGGCTGTGTTACCTGGTGGTCACTGTGAACACTCCCATCATCAGCTCACCTTCCTCAGCGTGGACACCACCCACCAGAGGTGCACAGCAGGACACAAGTGGCTGAATAATATCCGTAGAAATGGGACATTTGCGCTGCTCCTGCTCAAGTTATCTAGGTAAGCCGTGAAGGGTTTCTGCTAGGTTTCTTGTCCAGTAGAAACCAGTATGATTAGCCTCCCGATTGGCAAACCTAAGTGGTGGGAGCTGGCCTTAATGTGACTTACTTTTAATTCGTTTTGATTGCAGTCTTGGCCGGCCTAGGGGCAGATGTTGGAGTTCTTCGCTGTGGTTTATTAACCTGCTTACTGCAAGGAACCTGACACACTTGCTTTTGCTGTCATACATTATCAAAAATTATTATTCTTTTTTTTTTTCTGTTCCACGAAGACCACTTTCATTTATATTTATAGCTGGAGCAATACCTGTGGATTTCATCGTAGCAGCTCCTGGTTCTGATCTTTATATAGAACATATTTGTGAAGTGTTTTCTGTTCCTATTCTTGTCTTTTCTGTCGTCTATTCGTGAAAGGTAAATTTTTTCTTCGCTCCCCTGGCTTACTATCACAGATAATTCGGCCAGTCGTAACGAGACTGGTGTCGGATAAGAGAAGCTTCCACGGGGCCCAAAAAGACAGGCTTCAACCACGAAGGTTCTGAGGAACCCTTGACCTGAAACGCGAGCCGAAAGCATTGGGAGTTTCAGTGAAGGGATGAGAATCACCGGCCAGCCCCTGCTGATGGCCAGCTTCCGGGGTTTTTTTCACTGCTTCATTGACGTGACCGACCATCGAGGTTCATCATCGAGGAGTCACAACCTGTTCGAATCATTTGAATCACTCGCGTGCGTTACTGTACATGACTCAATGAACCACATATCACAACTTGTTCGAATCATTTGAATCACTCGCATGCGATACTGTACATGACTCAAGAAGCCTCACATCACAACTTGTTCGAATCATTTGAATCACTCGCGTGCGATACTGTACATGAGTCAAAAAGCCTCACATCACAACTTGTTCGAATCATTTGAATCACTCGCGTGCGATACTGTACATGACTCAATGAACCTCACATCACAACTTGTTCGAATCATTTGAATCACTCGCGTGCGATACTGTACATGACTCAATGAACCTCACATCACAACTTGTTCGAATCATTTGAATCACTCGCGTGCAATACTGTACATGAGTCAAGAAGCCTCACATTGCGTATCACTACGAACGTTCGAGTCTTTCCCCCCAGTGAGTGCTCTGAACCCCAGACGCTCATATGAACACCACAGTGAACCACCGTGATCGTCAGTTGTTTCATACCTACAATACTTCCAACGCGTCAGGGACGAGCGTGAACCACCAGGATCCAGCACATAACAACTGTGTACTAACGTAAACAACAACGACAACAACAACAACTCCCACTGACTTACCCTTACGAACAGTCACAAAAGACTCTCTCTCTCTCTCTCTCTCTCTCTCTCTCTCTCTCTCTCTCTCTCTCTCTCTCTCTCTCTCTCTCTCTCCTCTGTGTGTGTGTGTGTATATATTTTTTTTTTTATTTTACTTTGTCGCTGTCTCCCGCGTTAGCGAGGTAGCGCAAGGAAACAGACGAAAGAATGGCCCAACCCACCCACATACACATGTATATACATACACGTCCACACGTGTGTGTGTTTGTGTGAGTGTGTGTGTGTGTGTGTGTGCGTGTGTGTGTGCGTGTGTGTGTGTGTGTGTGTGTGTGTGTGTGTGCGTGAGTGTGTGTGATTGCGTGAGTGTGTGTGTGTGTGTGTGTGTGTGTGTGTGTGTATTATGGGTTGCTTCAAACGGATCTATATGAACCTTTTCTTGTATCAATGGTTCGAACAACTTTTCACTTCAGTGCACGATAATGCTTTTTATCACTTCAGAAATACAGATGTTGCTCGCTGGGCCTTTGAGATCATGCATACGCGTTCTATGAAGTATTCAGGTGATAAGGATATTAAAGGATATATATATATATATATATATATATATATATATATATATATATATATATATATATATATATATATATAAATAGATAGATAGATAGATAGATAGATAGATATATTAACTCTTATCGTCGCCTCTCCCCGGCTACAAACTTTACATTGTGACGTTTAAGAGACGGGGTTTTTGGCTGGAGACAGTAGCCTGCAAGACGCTGGGAGAACACACGTTAACGCATCCCTGGGCGGAGGGAAATCACACGTTCACTTCACAATAAAACAATCGTTGTTGATGAGGTAAGTATATGTATATGTATATACATGTTATGCTTTATGGTTGAGTGTTGTTATGATGTGACACACGGGACGCTGTTAGAGTTGACACTGTCTGAGACTCCGAGCTGACGTCCAGCTGGCACTGCACCCTCAGGACGACGCTTGAAGGAGGGCCAGCTGGCACTGCACCCTCAGGACGACGTTAGAGGGACGGCCAGCTGGCACTGCACCCTCAGGATGACGCTAGAGGGACGGCCAGCTGGCTCTGCACCCACAGGACGACGCTTGAGGGACGGCCAGCTGGCACTGCACCCTCAGGACGACGCTAGAGGGACGGCCAGCTGGCACTGCACCCTCAGGACGACGCTTGCGGGACGGCCAGCTGGCACTGCACCCTCAGGACGACGCTAGAGGGAGGGCCAGCTGGCACTGCACCCTCAGGACGACGCATGAGGGAGGGAGAGACGGCAGGAGACCATCATCTCTCACTGCACCAGGAGGTAAAGTGATGGTCTGACCCCTGCAACATGGTGATGTGACCCTGCACTATGGTGGCTGGACATTTAACCTGAACCTTGCCTAGAGGTTAGGTCAAAGGCCAGGCCGTCATACCGAAGGATGTAACCGTCGTGTTTAAGAGTCGTACCGTCGTGTTTAAGGGTCGCACTGTCGCCTTCAAGAGTCGTGCCTTCGTGTTTAAAGATTGTACCGTCGTGTTTAAAGGTCGTACCGTCGTGTTCAAGGGTCGTACCATCGTACTTTAATATACCACTAAACATGACGGTGTGATTCACTGGAGTCAAGTTTTTCCTTCGTATTGCAAAATCATTTTGAATATTATCTCGTATCCTAAGCAAAACCCACACTCTTGTCAATAAACATATATATATATATATATATATATATATATATATATATATATATATATATATATATATATATATATATATATATATGTTTTGAAATGGTTTGGGCACATGGAGAGAATGAGTGAGGAAAGACTGACCAAGAGGATGTATGTGTCGGAGGTGGAGGGAACGAGGAGAAGTGGGAGACCAAATTGGAGGTGGAAAGATGGAGTGAAAAAGATTTTGTGTGATCGGGGCCTGAACATGCAGGAGGGTGAAAGGAGGGCAAGGAATAGAGTGAATTGGATCGATGTGGTATACCGGGGTTGACGTGCTGTCAGTGGATTGAATCAGGGCATGTGAAGCGTCTGGGGTAAATCATGGAAAGCTGTGTAGGTATGTATATTTGCGTGTGTGGACGTATGTATATACATGTGTATGGGGGTGGGTTGGGCCATTTCTTTCGTCTGTTTCCTTGCGCTACCTCGCAAACGCGGGAGACAGCGACAAAGCAAAAAAAAAAAAAAAAAAAAAAAATATATATATATATATATATATATATATATATATATATATATATATATATATATATATATATATATATATATATTTTTTTTTTTTTTCTTTCAAACTATTCGCCATTTCCCGCATTAGCGAGGTAGCGTTAAGAACAGAGGACTGGGCCTTTGAGGGAATACCCTCACCTGGCCCAATTCTCTGTTCCTTCTTTTGGAATATTAAAAAAAAAAAACCGAGAGGGGAGGATTTCCAGCCCCCCGCTCCCTCCCCTTTTAGTCGCCTTCTACGACACGCAGGGAATACGTGGGAAGTACTCTTAATCCCCTATCCCCAGGGATAATATATATATATATATATATATATATATATATATATATATATATATATATATATATATATATATATATATATATATATATATATTACTCACTCGATCAAACCACCTCACACCACACATTGTCCTCAAACATCTCATTTCCAGCACAATCATCCTCCTGCGCACAACTCTATCCATAGCCCATGGTTGCGAGGCGTGGGCTATGGATAGAGTTGTGCGCAGGAGGATGATTGTGCTGGAAATGAGATGTTTGAGGACAATGTGTGGTGTGAGGTGGTTTGATCGAGTGAGTAACGTAAGGGTAAGAGAGATGTGTGGAAATAAAAAGAGCTGGTTGAGAGAGCAGAAGAAGGTGTTTTGAAGTGGTTTGGGCACATGGAGAGAATGAGTGAGGAAAGATTGACCAAGAGGATATATGTGTCGGAGGTGGAGGGAACGAGGAGAAGAGGGAGACCAAATTGGAGGTGGAAAGATGGAGTGAAAAAGATTTTGTGTGATCGGGGCCTGAACATGCAGGAGGGTGAAAGGAGGGCAAGGAATAGAGTGAATTGGAGCGATGTGGTATACCGGGGTTGACGTGCTGTCAGTGGATTGAATCAAGGCATATATATTATCCTTGGGGATAGGTGATTAAGAGTACTTCCCACGTATTCCCTGCGTGTCGTAGAAGGCGACTAAAAGGGGAGGGAACGGGGGGCTGGAAATCCTCCCCTCTCGGTTTATTTTTTTTAATTTTCCAAAAGAAGGAACAGAGAATTGGGCCAGGTGAGGGTATTCCCTCAAAGGCCCAGTCCTCTGTTCTTAACGCTACCTCGCTAATGCGGGAAATGGCGAATAGTTTGAAAGAAAAAAAAGAAAAAGAATATATATATATATATGACATGCAAACCTCCAATCGCCAGGATCGAACCTGGGACCCCTGCATTGCAGGCGGGAGCGCTACTGCTAGGCTATGGTCGCCTCTCATAGGGAAATGACTATTCGAATACCATGTATTAGGGGCGATCATACCCTAGCAATAGCGCTCCTGCCTGTGGCACAGGGGTCCAGGGTTCGATCCTGGCTGATGGTGGTTTGTATGTTCTATGAAGGTGCGCGTTCCTATGCACTTTGTTCGTATTCATCATATACCTCCGCGTTATACAGTTAGGTTCGGTAAAATGCTATCTGCTGTCTGTGTGAGCCTGTTGGGAAATGATCGGTGTAGACCCCGTAGCTCACCAACGTGAGACCCAAGCAGTCATTTCCCTATTAGGCGCGATCATAGCCTGGTGGTAGCACTCCCGCCTGCCACGCAGGGGTGCCGGGTTCGATCCTGGCTGTTGGAGGTTTGTATGTTCTATGAAGGTGCGCGTTCATATGCACTTTGTGTGTGTGTGTGTGTGTGTATATATATATATATGCCATCGTAATGATTATCTGGTATTTCGTCAATCTCTTGGGTGAGTCACTCACAAGGATTGTGAGGCCGTTGTGGATGAAGTGTCGTGCAGGAGGGGACACGTGTCGTGCAGGAGGGGACAGGTGTGTGGACACCACCAGAGTCCTGGATGATGTTATCATCGTCCACCCAGCTGCTCTCCTCGTACCCCCACCCCACCACCCATAACCTGACCCCTGTACACTTTAGTCACTAAACTTTCTCATGATCACCAGTCACTTAACGAGCTTTACCCACCCACCCACCCAGCTAGCTAGCCACCCACTCAGCTAGCTAGCCACCCACCCAGCTAGCTAGCCACCCACCCAGCCAGCTAGCCAGCCAAGCAGCCAGCCACCCAAACAACCATCCATCCACCCACCCACCCAGCTAGCTAGCCACCCACCCAGCCAGCCAGCCATCCAAGCAGCCAGCCACCCAAACAACCATCCATCCATCCACCCAGCCAGCCACCCACTCATAGCTACCCACCCAGCCAGCCATCCAAGCAGCCAGCCACCCAGGCAACCATCCACCCATCCAGCCAGCCACCCAAGCAGCTAGCCACCCAAGCAGCCAGCCAGCCACCTAGCCATCCAAGCAGCCAGCCATCCATCCTTCCACCCAGCCAGCCAGCCAGGCAGCTCGGCACGGTCGTAAAGCTATAAAGGAAGCCACTCACCACACTAGACAACTTCACGGGGTTTTTTTTTCTTCATGAAATCTGACACTATAGAATTACCACGAGAACTCTCTCTCTCTCTCTCTCTCTCTCTCTCTCTCTCTCTCTCTCTCTCTCTCTCTCTCTCTCTCTCTCTCTCTCTCTCTCTCATTCACACACACACACACACACACACAGCGAAGAGATTCTAAAGAAGGCAGGAGATCGTACGACAGAGCCGTGTGCACCTTAACGCGTGCACGCAGGGTCTACCAGCCACACGGCGTGGAAATAGAACAAGAGATGAAGTTATGAACGATGAACACCATACTGAAGTTGACCCAGTCGTGTGGTGATGAAGTTATGAACGATGAACACCATACTGAAGTTGACACAGTCGTGTGGTGATGAAGTTATGAACGATGAACACCATACTGAAGTTGACACAGTCGTGTGGTGATGAAGTTATGAACGATGAACACCATACTGAAGTTGACACAGTCGTGTGGAGATAGTAGAGAAAATGGGACCCCCCCCCACGAGTGTAGAAACTTCCTCACATGGATTATTGGAAGATGATTACAGTAGATGATTACAGTAGATATGTAATCAGTAGATATGTAATCAGAGACATGTTGCTATCCTGGTGTCCTCCGTCATGCATGCGTGTGCTTGTCATGCGTGAGGGCGCGGGGGGACAGGCACAGCTGGGACATTGCATGACTCTCTAACCATCACCGGGAACATGAGACGGTCTGGGACACTCACTTACACTTCACTTTCATGATTCACTTTCACTAAACCGGGTATGTACCTCCGTCTCTGGTTGCCTGTTTGGGTGGGCTGCGGTGGGATGGGCCTGGATGGGATGGGATAGTGACGCACTGAGAGCGTCCTGCTTCCTATCCTTGTGATGTTGGATGGTTTGGGGGTAGGACGACCGGCCACAGTCCCGGGACAGCGCTGTCATGTGTGTGGGACTAATATTGGACGGTAGTGTAATTATGTCGGATTATTATCATTATTATTGTCATTAGTATCAATATAGTTATTAGCATTCTTCTTCTTCTTCTCATTATTATTATTATCATTATTATTATTATAATTGTTATTATTATTATTATTATTATTATTATTATTATTATTATTATCATCATCATTATTTGTTATTATTATTATTACTATTATTGTTATTGTTACTATTATCATTATTCATATTATTATTATTACTATCATTATTATTAATATTACTATTATTATTATTATTACTATCATTATTATTATTATTATTATTATTATTATTATTATTATTATTATCTTTATCACTATTATTATTAACCCATTTATCATTATTTCCGGATTATCACTACCGTTACTATTAGATATATAATCAGTATTATTGTAGTGATCGCAGTGGCAGATATCATGATTATATTTGGGTTACATTCCATATGTGTGTTTGGGATCACTTTCACTCAAGTTATAGCTCGAGGCAGAGGAATCTGTGCCACATATCAATTCTTCCTAAGTACATATATATCTACTTTCTTATAAGAATGCGAATTTGTGTACTTATGCAAATTTCTAGGTAGGGAAGTTTTCGTGCACAACCTGAGCTAACATGCCAAGGTTTACAATCTTGGGGAAGGTTTACAATCCCCTGGGAAGGTTTCCAGTCCCCTGGGAAGGTTTCCAGTCCCCTGGGAAGGTCTCCAGTTCCCTGGGAAGGCTTCCAGTCCCCTGGGAAGGTTTCCAGTCCCCTGGGAAGGTCTCCAGTTCCCTGGGAAGGCTTCCAGTCCCCTGGGAAGGTTTCCAGTCCCCTGGGAAGGCTTCCAGTCCCCTGGGAAGGTTTCCAGTCCCCTGGGAAGGTCTCCAGTCCCCTGGGAAGGTTTCCAGTCCCCTGGGAAGGTTTCCTATCCCGTGGGAAGGTTTCCAGTCCCCTGGGAAGGTCTCCAGTTCCCTGGGAAGGCTTCCAGTCCCCTGGGAAGGTTTCCAGTCCCCTGGGAAGGTCTCCAGTTCCCTGGGAAGGCTTCCAGTCCCCTGGGAAGGTTTCCAGTCCCCTGGGAAGGTCTCCAGTCCCCTGGGAAGGTTTCCAGTCCCCTGGGAAGGTTTCCTATCCCGTGGGAAGGTTTCCAGTCCCCTGGGAAGGTCTCCAGTTCCCTGGGAAGGCTTCCAGTCCCCTGGGAAGGTTTCCAGTCCCCTGGGAAGGTCTCCAGTTCCCTGGGAAGGCTTCCAGTCCCCTGGGAAGGTTTCCAGTCCCCTGGGAAGGTCTCCAGTCCCCTGGGAAGGTTTCCAGTCCCCTGGGAAGGTTTCCTATCCCGTGGGAAGGTTTCCAGTCCCCTGGGAAGGTCTCCAGTTCCCTGGGAAGGCTTCCAGTCCCCTGGGAAGGTTTCCAGTCCCCTGGGAAAGTTTCCAGTCCCCTGGGGAAGATCAAGCCTTTCCCTGATCTCATGCAGTTTTCGTTGGTCACTTAATACCATGATACGTGTGAGTCGTGAGTCATGAGCGGTGAGCATCGTGAGTCTTGACTGTGTGTTCCGGGGCCACAAGAGTGAGAAACACACGTACGTTATATTCAGATTGGGCAAGTGTGGAGGCTGTGAGGGCTGTGGGTGGCTGTCTCTAACGCGAGGGGACGAGTCGAGGTTGTCTCCTCCAATATCGCTCACATTCATAGGCAAGACATGACCCTACCGTCATCCTGGCCTCACAAGGATCTGCATTCTCATTATGAGAGTGACGTGCCAACGCGACGCTCGCTCGGTGATGTGCTGGTGTCAACCTGGAGTTTGGTGTCGTACTGACAATGTGACAGTGCTGAAGGAATGCAGGAAAAACAATATTGTACTCGTTTGAACAACATTATTTCGTATCTTCCTGGGTTTTTTTTAATGATTATTTCTTTAAGATCATGGAACTCCCAGCAACCTTTCAATATATCGCAGCGAAATATGGCTCCCCCTGTCCGTCCCTTCCAGTCAACAACCCGTCCCTTCCAGTCAACAACCCGGCCCCTCCGGTCAACAACCCGTCCCTTCCAGTCAACAACCCGGCCCTTCCAGTCAACAACACCGTCCCTTCCAGTCAACAACCCGTCCCTTCCAGTTAACAACCCGGCCCTTCCAGTTAACAAGCTGGCCCTTCCAGTCAACAACCCGTCCCTTCCAGTTAACAACCCGGCCCTTCCAGTTAACTAGCTGGCCCTTCCAATCAACAACCCGTCCCTTCCAGTTAACAACCCGGCCCTTCCAGTTAACTAGCTGGCCCTTCCAATCAACAACCCGTCCTTTCCAGTCAACAACCCGTTCCTTCCAGTCACCAATCAAGAAACATATTCACAGGTGCCTCACCAGCCACCTGGAGCTGTATGGAAGTCGTGCTCGAGTTGATTACGGTTGTGGTCAACACTTTCCCATCCCTACATCTCCCACGCTCACGGGGAGAGCGGTGGAGGGAGGGAGGGACCGGGAGAGTAGTGGAGGGAGGGAGGGACCGGGAGAGTGGTGGAGGGAGGGAGAGAGGGGCCAGGAGAGTAATGGAGGGAGGGAGGAAGGGACCGGGTGTCTTAGTGCTGGAGACGAGGAACTGGAGTCAAAATAATGGTGATAGGTAACGAGTCAGAATGATGGTGATAGGTAACGAGTCAGAATGATGGTGATAGGTAACGAGTCAAAAATGAGTGATGGTTGTAGAAAGTATAATGGGCAAAGAAGACTTGAAATCACGTTGTCTCAATGCTCTGTCGTAATGTTGGGTATACGTACGTGTGGGTGAACGTCATTGACGGTGGTGAGTGACGTGAGTACAAGGATGGGAGATGGTGGGTCATTCGGACGTTCGGTCGTTAATATCGTCAGTGTCTAGTTATGATTATGGGTTGCATTAACCTGACGATGAATTATCTTGGTTTTGTTCGAGAGAACCGTAAACCTGTTTGCCTCCACTAGTTGGAGAGCAGTGGGCTGATAACGATAGAGGCGAAGATAAAAAAAAAATTGATAAGAGGCAATTACGATGATTTTCAGGGGAGACAATTTCTTTCTTTCAGAAGAACAAAAGATATCGCATTTTTCCTGACATATGTATTGTCATTGTGAAGAGAAAGATACGTACAAATTAATGTTCACCTTTCTATGATCATCGAGGCAGACATGTGTCTCCTACAATCTCTACTTGATCGAATGATATTTGTTACGTCGTGGAACATTTCGCGTGTACTCTCCGTTGAGCTGGGCGTCCAGCAGGACCCTCCTGACGCAGGGGCTACCACAGGCAACACTAGGCACTGGCAGAACTTTCACAGCCGTCGCACGGTACCGCACACACTTACGTAACGCTCCTCACACACCAACACTGTGACCTCCAACACCATCTATACACTATTATCTCCAACACCATCTACACCAACAGTTTAACCTCCAACACTACCACCACCTACACCAACCGCATAACCTCCAACACCACCACCATCTACACCAACACCAACACGAGCACCGCAGCTTCCCTATACGCCAACAGTCGTCTCCCGCACCTGTACACTGGGCCATGCCTGCACCATCACTGCCAGCCCTTACATCACTAGCACTCCCCTCCTCGTCATCCCTCCCTCAACAACCACTACATCAACCACTCCAGCAACCAACACCACCCCCCTGCATCAACCTATACATATCATCCCTCAACCCAAAACCATCACCAGCTTCACCAACACCTTCTCTTAAGTCACCATCTTGACCTGGACTACCATCACCCCCATACCTGCGTCACCACTGGCTCTGACATCACCAGCATCACCAACCCATCACCAGTACCTCTGACACCATCACCACCCACACCACCGTCACAACCACTCCGCAACAACCTCCTCAAACTCAACAACATCACAGCCACCACTACGCCCACAACCACATCATTAGCGACATCGATGCAACACTTACGCAGCACAACACACACACACACACACACACACACACACACACACACACACCGACACCAAAATCAACAACACCAGCACAACCTCTTCAAGCACAACCTCTACCAGCACAACCTCTACCAGCACAACCTCTACCAGCACAACCTCTACCAGCACAACCTCTACCAGCACAACCTCTACCAGCACAACCTCTACCAGCACAACCTCTACCAGCACAACCTCTTCCAGCACAACCTCTTCCAGCACAACCTCTACCAGCACGACCACGACCAACACGACCACGACCAACACGACCTCTACCAACACGACCACAACCACCATCATCTACCGTCATATGTTGATACCATCATTGCACCATTTACCACTGTAATACCCACTGCTACCATGCCTACCACTGCCGTCACCACTCTCCATGGTCCCTGCACCAGGCTGGTACGGTGGTCCGTGTTGGCGGACGAGGGTAGAGCGAGGAGACAGTGAGTACACTGAGGGGAACAGATGAGGAGCTGGTGTGTGAGGGTAGACTGGTGACAGAGGGGAAGTCTTGCCTCACCAGGTAGATCACGGAGCGGTATAGACTCTTGAGTGGCCGAGCAAAGTGAAAGGTGGGAAGTTGGCGGGGTGAGGGAAGATGGTAATTAAGGGAAGGGAGGAACGCAGTGGAAGCTGAGGAATGATTCATAATGATCAAGTAGGGAAAGCTGAAGACGAGAGGAGACGCACTGTGGCACCAACGTGTAACTCCTGTACACAACACGGGTCAGGTGTATGGACGTTCCTCCCCCTCATGGTAAGCAAGTCCCTCCAGGCCTAAAACACCTCACCACAATGTTTGGTGAAAGATAAGTTCGTACGACTCAAGTAAACGACGTGTTCGCTTGCGACCCTACCACCAGCACAATCAAGGATCTGCCTGGTAGCTGGATAAACACTGGAACCCGAGGGTGCAAGACCTCAGAGGAGAGAGAGAGAGAGAGAGAGAGAGAGAGAGAGAGAGAGAGAGAGAGAGAGAGAGAGAGAGAGAGAGAGAGGAAGGGATGAACATCCCGCGATAGTCGAATAAGGCAGGGTCAGGGAGTCGGAGACAAGGGTGAGGAAAGCAGAAAGTTAGGGAGGGAATGAAGCGGAAGGGAGTTTCTTCCGGGATGAGACAAGGGAGCGATGGGCATCCCAGGACCGTCCCATTCAGCCGGGTGGGGGAGTAAGGGAGGCAGAGTTTGAGGGACTCGAAAAATGGTAAGGAGGTCAGGGAGAGAGGGTGAGGGAGGCGGTAACAAGATCACAAGTACAGATGGTCGTCAGGGAGAAAGTTACATACACACTGTAGGTGCCTCGCTCTCCCTGACGACCCCCACCTCCAGCAGACTAACCCCAGTCACCCCTTCCCTCCCCTCCTCACCCGTCTGCCACCACCACCATCCTCTCTCCATGACCTGGTCTTGCCCCTCCTTACCCTGACCAGGCGCTCCAGTGTGCTCTTAATCTCGCCAGGATCACCCTCTGCCCCACCCACGTACCCCAGCTAGGAGCCGTAATGCCCTTAAACCGTAGCTTGTCATCCCCTGTGCTACCCTGGGTGTGGCGCTGAGCCACAGCCTACCATGGTCACCTTCATGTGGCCCTCACCCTACGCTGATCACCCTGGTATATAGTGCCTCCACCTGGTTCAAGTCACACTAGTGAGGCCTCATCTTGCCATGTCACCTTAGTGCAGTAACCCTACCTTGGCCCCGCCCTCACACTAGTGTGACCCGCCCTCCCTCCCGTGATCATTCATGTGAAGTCCCTCATCCTAGACCAGGTCACGCTAGTGTGACCCTGGCTGCCATGATCACACTAGCTAGTGTGGTGCAAGTTACCTCCTCCTCCTCCTCCTCCTCCTCCTCCTCCTCCTTTTCCTTGCCTGGGCACCCACACCTGAGCCTGGCACCCCACCTGTCCACAGCCATTGCTGTCCTGGGTGTGGACAGACCAGACCCCGTCACCCCGTTTGACTCCTCTGATCCCGATATCATCCTGCTCCTCCTCCTCCTCAGATGTCTCCCCACTTCCTTTATTTCTCCTCACTCCCTTATCTCTCCCCACTTCCTGCCTCACTTGCCGTCCCTCCCAGCCCAGCCCAGTCCAGAGTAATCGGATCCCAGACTGTCTTACAACCAACCATACACGCGACTGTTTGACGAACGAACGAATGACACCTGAAACACTGGGACTCTGACGTGCGTCTCTCGAGCCTTAAGGTAAGGCCGGGAGGGTGAGGTGAGGACTTAAAATAGGGTTAGACGGGGACCTGAAGTAAGTTGGGGAGGGGGACTTGAAGTAGGGTGAGGTGGGGACCTGAAGTAGGGTGAGGTGGGGACCTTGAAGTAAGTTGGGGAGGGGGACTTGAAGTAGGTTGAGGTGGGGACCTGAAGTAAGTTGGGGAGGGGGACTTGAAGTAGGTTGAGAGAGAACTTAGATTTGGTTAGGTTAGGACAGAAGGGTCAGGAAAGTCCCAGAGGGAGGAGTGGTCGGGTGAAAGTCCGGCTGACAGACCTGAAGAAAACTATGACGTCCGATTTGTATCGATGACGCAAGTGAGAGCGACCAACTGACCTCCCCGTTGCCCACGTCATCCTACAGGAAATACATCGCGTGGCAGAAAAATAGACCAAAAAAGTGAAGCGAAAAGTCTGGAAGAGAATTCCATATATCATGTGAGGTTCGGTTATCACATTACACTTAAACCCACCCAGAGTGAGACTACTCAAGAGTGCTTTGCTTCTCCACTCGCCAGTTTGGGACCTGGGGAACGTGTCACTCACCCACCCTGACCTGACCTCAACACCACGCCTGGACAATAACAGTCTCGTTAGGCCCATCTTAGTGTATTTAGTGATGGACTTTCTATATTACTACCTCCTTTAATATTGTTCTTCTGTGTTTCCTCTTCTACGTTCTTCTATATTTCTTTGCTTGTACCTCATACTATCCGTCACGATATTGTTAATTCATATCACTTAAAGTGTTTTCCTTGATATTTTCTGTGCCATGTACTGTGGTTTTTCTGAAATTGTTTCTTCTACTCAAGTTGTTTGCGTTTTAAGTTTCATATCCAAGTTTTGTGACGCAGTTTTTCTCTTTTTTTGTAGATTCCTGATAATGCCTCTGTGAAGGCGAAAGCCTGACTGAAATAGAATGATTGATTTTGGACAACTGGTGTTTGAGCACCCGCTTGATGGTAGAATAATACTGAGAAAATTAAAGAACATAAGAAAAGGAGCTTGATAACTAAATTTTGCAGTATATATATGCAATAATCACCACTGGAAAGAAAAATAAAGACGTCTTTATTTTCCCTTTCCAGTGGTGATTCTTGCATGCATATATATATATATATATATATATATATATATATATATATATATATATATATATATATATATATATATATATATATATTCCTATGAGTCCATGGGGGAATGAAAAACGATAAGTTCCCAAGTGCACTTTCGTGTCATAATCACATCATCAGGGGAGATACATGAAGGAAATATAACAGTCAGTTCATATACATGGAAGAGACGTAGCATGGTTTAAATCCGGTGCCTACATGTTTTTCTGGTGGGATGTATTTTGTCAAGGTAAGGTTCTAGCTTTCTCCCCACATGCAGGTTGAGGAGCAGGTGAGAACACTTGCTTCTTGGGGTTACAGTCTGGCATGGTCTGTTGGGGAGACATAGGCCACACACACACACACACACACACACACCGTTCTCACTGCGTGGATTTTTTTTTTTTTCAGAAAGTGACGCCAAGTTTGCTCATGTGAATGAAAGATTATGATCATGAATGTATATGTAAATAAATTCATGGAGAGCTAAACACGTGAACAAATATTGAAGCTAGAGGAAGTCAGTATGTAGACAGACAGATATACTTTATAAGGAAAATAAGATATATAAAAGCTTATTGCATGAATGGATAATTGGGTTATGACTTTGAATCGCGTACCAAGAAACGAATGTGTGAAAACTGATATGACTTTCTGCAGACGGTGTGGTAAGAGGCGAGGAATGTGGACTGGAACTGTGAGGTGAACTGGTCCGTTCCTGGAGGGGATGAGGAGGAGGCGGAGGGAGGGAGGGAGGGAGGGACAGGCAGTATCGGGGGGCAGGAGAGAGGAGGGAGGAAAGGAAAAAAAAAAAAAAGAGAAGGAAAGGGAGGCGCTCATGATCGAGGGAGAGAGGGAGGTGTAGAGAGAGGGTGACAGAGAAAGATGAGGATGCTAGTCATGAGGAGCAGGGAGAGAGAGAGAGAGAGAGAGAGAGAGAGAGAGAGAGAGAGAGAGAGAGAGAGAGAGAGAGAGAGAGAGAGAGAGAGAGAGAGGGGCGGAATAACGAGGTGAAGAAAGGAAAAGAGGATGGTAATGAGAGATGGAAGGAAGGCGATTAAAGGAAGAGGAGAGAAGCAATAGAGACGATATCATGGAATGGGGAAGAAGGCAGCAGGTGAGAGGAGGGATATGGGAGACAAGGTGGTGAGAGGAAAGGGAATTGGAGGAACGAAAGTGGTGGAGGGAAAGTGCACATGTGAGATGCGACAGATGAGACCAGGTCGCTCATAGCCGACCTGGTGACCGTTGGGAGGTGAGGGGGGGTTGTTGTGGGAGGGGAAGGAGGTTGTTGTGGGAGGGGAAGGAGGTTGTTGTGGGAAGGGGAGGAGGTTGTTGTGGGAGGGGAAGGAGGTTGTTGTGGGAGGGGGAGGAGGTTGTTGTGGGAGGGGAAGGAGGTTGTTGTGGGAGGGGAAGGAGGTTGTTGTGGGAGGGGAAGGAGGTTGTTGTGGGAAGGGGAGGAGGTTGTTGTGGGAGGGGAAGGAGGTTGTTGTGGGAGGGGAAGGAGGTTGTTGTGGGAGGGGAAGGAGGTTGTTGTGGGAGGGGAAGGAGGTTGTTGTGGGAGGGGAAGGAGGTTGTTGTGGGAGGGGGAGGAGGTTGTTGTGGGAGGGGGAAGGAGGTTGTTGTGGGAGGGGGAGGAGGTTGTTGTGGGAGGGGAAGGAGGTTGTTGTGGGAAGGGGAGGAGGTTGTTGTGGGAGGGGGAGGAGGTTGTTGTGGGAGGGGAAGGAGGTTGTTGTGGGAGGGGGAAGGAGGTTTTTGTGGGAGGGGAAGGAGGTTGTTGTGGGAAGGGGAGGAGGTTGTTGTGGGAGGGGAAGGAGGTTGTTGTGGGAGGGGAAGGAGGTTGTTGTGGGAAGGGGAGGAGGTTGTTGTGGGAGGGGAAGGAGGTTGTTGTGGGAAGGGGAGGAGGTTGTTGTGGGAGGGGAAGGAGGTTGTTGTGGGAGGGGAAGGAGGTTGTTGTGGGAAGGGGAGGGGTTGTTGTGAAAGGGGAGAGGTTGTTGTGGGAGGGGGAGGAGGTTGTTGTGGGAGGGGAAGGAGGTTGTTGTGGGAAGGGGAGGGGCTGTTGTGAAAGGGGAGAGGTTGTTGTGGGAGGGGGAGGAGGTTGTTGTGGGAAGGGGAGGGGTTGTTGTGGGAGGGGAAGGAGGTTGTTGTGGGAGGGGGAGGAGGTTGTTGTGGGAAGGGGAGGAGGTTGTTGTGGGAGGGGGAGGAGGTTGTTGTGAAAGGGGAGAGGTTGTTGTGGGAGGGGAGGAGGTTGTTGTGGGAAGGGGAGGAGGTTGTTGTGGGAGGGGAAGGAGGTTGTTGTGGGAGGGGGAGGAGGCTGTTGTGGGAGGGGGAGGAGGTTGTTGTGGGAGGGGGAGGAGGTTGTTGTGGGAGGGGGAGGAGGTTGTTTTGGGAAGGGGGGGAGGTTGTTTGGGAAGGGGAGGAGGTTGTTGTGGGAGGGGGAGGAGGTTGTTGTGGGAGGGGGAGGAGGTTGTTGTGGGAGGGGGAGGAGGTTGTTGTGGGAGGGGGAGGAGGTTGTTTTGGGAAGGGGGGGAGGTTGTTTTGGGAAGGGGAGGAGGTTGTTGTGGGAGGGGGAGGAGGTTGTTGTGGGAGGGGGAGGAGGTTGTGGAGGTGGGGGGGAGGAACTTGTGGAGGTGGGGGGAGGGGAGGGGTGGCTGATCCTAGAGTAGGAGGCTTGCTACACCCCCACCCCCTCCCTCCTCCCCTCCCCTCCCCCTCCCCTCCACCAGAGAGTAGGCTAACGACCCCAGGCAGACTGGGTGGGGAGGGGGGGAGGGGTGAAGGGGGGTAGGACCCAGGCATGGGGAGTGGGGCAGGCTGGGGGCGTCTTCAGAGGTTCACCTTGCGAGGTCGCCGCCAGCAGGAGGAGCCAGACCTTCACCGGGATGTGAAGGGTGCAGTCCCCTCCCCTCACCCCGCTCACTCTCACTTCAGGACGCTTACTGTACGTCACCCTCCCTGTGTGTGTGTGTGTGTGTGTGTGTGTGTGTGTGTGTGTGTGTGTGTGTGTGTCCATACAGTTGTGCAACATACATTCACTTTACTGTTCACTGAAAGTTTGTTGTCTTTCATTTGGTAACCATAATGCCAGCGATTATCTGTTTGGTATAATTTGCATACAGAAACGCCCGTCCGTCATTCTCTGCTACCACTTAATTTCTGAGCGAAGTTAACGTTCACACGAAACGGCCTGGCGATTCATCTCAAGAGAAATTAAGCAATCATATGACCCCAGCAATGACACCAGCGTATTACTTAATCATGTTCTCACTGACATAGAATAACAACAGAGGTGTGGGACCAGTGCTGATCAACCTAGTCTGAAACTTTAATATCTGGGAAAGTAAACTTAGCGTAAGTTCTATTTTGCTTGGAAGATCTTCTTTCTCACGGTAAAGATCACGTGGAACGTAAGATTTATCATCGTTTGCACGCGGCAACTTCACGAGACACACACACACACACACACACACACACACACACACACACACACACACACACACACACGTACACGAAAGATGACCTGGTACTGTGAATCTTGGGTCAGTAAGAGCCTCACTGACCCTTGGAGGTTAGGCAAGAGTGCCCTGAATCCCTGTATCGTCCACAGGAAGACAGGAACACGTCTCCTCAGTACACAGATACGGTCACCTCGCCTTCATGTTTGTACACGAAATATTACCTTCGTAACGTCAATACACACAGCGTACAGGGTGACGTATGAGAAACATCGTCTCCACGACCGTGCACAAAAGATTCGTCCACACCAGCTACAGCCCGTCACTATCCTACATGAATATAAACACACGAATCATCTCCACGAACGTAAACATGGATGTCGTACTCACGAATATAAGCCCATCCATTACCATCCCTACGAACATAAACTCACGAATTATCTCCACGATCGTAAACATGGATGTCGTCCTCACGAATATAAAACCCGTCCATTCCCTATTCCTACGAACACAAACCAGTCCTTTACTTCCCCTGCGAATATAGCCAATTCCTTACTGTATCAACGAACGTAAGGCAGTCAAATAACTTTCTCGTGAACACAGGCCAGACCTATATAGTTCCTACGACCGTAAACCAGTCCTGTACATCATGCAGACGGATCACCTACACGAACGTAAACAAATAACACAGTAGACCCTTCCGTGGGTGCTGGTCAGGGGGTCGGGAGGTACAGGAGGGGTCACTGAGGGTCGGGAGGTACAGGTGGGGTCACTGAGGGTCGGGAGGTACAGAGGGGTCACTGAGGGTCGGGAGGTACAGGTGGGGTCACTGAGGGTCGGGAGGTACAGGAGGGGTCACTGAGGGTCGGGAGGTACAGGTGGGGTCACTGAGGGTCGGGAGGTACAGAAGGGGTCACTGAGGGTCGGGAGGTACAGGTGGGGTCACTGAGGGTCGGGAGGTACAGGAGGGGTCACTGAGAGTCGGGAGGTACAGGAGGGGTCACTGAGGGTCGGGAGGTACAGAAGGGGTCACTGAGGGTCGGGAGGTACAGGAGGGGTCACTGAGGGTCGGGAGGTACAGGTGGGGTCACTGAGGGTCGGGAGGTACAGGAGGGGTCACTGAGGGTCGGGAGGTACAGGAGGGGTCACTGAGGGTCGGGAGGTACAGGAGGGGTCACTGAGGGTCGGGAGGTACAGGAGGGGTCACTGAGGGTCGGGAGGTACAGGAGGGGTCACTGAGGGTCGGGAGGTACAGGAGGGGTCACTGAGGGTCGGGAGGTACAGGAGGGGTCACTGAGGGTCGGGAGGTACAGAAGGGGTCACTGAGGGTCGGGAGGTACAGGTGGGGTCACTGAGGGTCGGGAGGTACAGGAGGGGGTCACTGAGGGTCGGGAGGTACAGGAGGGGGTCACTGAGGGTCGGGAGGTACAGGTGGGGTCACTGAGGGTCGGGAGGTACAGGTAGGGGTCACTGAGGGTCGGGAGGTACAGGAGGGGTCACTGAGGGTCGGGAGGTACAGGAGGGGTCACTGAGGGTCGGGAGGTACAGGAGGGGGTCACTGAGGATCGGGAGGTACAGGAGGGGTCACTGAGGGTCGGGAGGTACAGGAGGGGTCACTGAGGGTCGGGAGGTACAGGAGGGGGTCACTGAGGGTCGGGAGGTACAGGAGGGGTCACTGAGGGTCGGGAGGTACAGGAGGCGTCACTGAGGGTCGGGAGGTACAGGAGGGGTCACTGAGGGTCGGGAGGTACAGGAGGGGTCACTGAGGGTCGGGAGGTACAGGAGGGGGTCACTGAGGGTCGGGAGGTACAGGAGGGGTCACTGAGGGTCGGGAGGTACAGGAGGGGTCACTGAGGGTCGGGAGGTACAGGAGGGGGTCACTGAGGGTCGGGAGGTACAGGAGGGGTCACTGAGGGAAGTATTTTCGTGTCTGTAAGGAAGAACTTGAGAAATCTTAAAGAAGGAAACTCATATGAAGTGATCCTTTTTGTTCATCATTTAGCCAGAACAAGCATGTGAAAGTTGTTCTGTAGCGCATAAAGAAATGCTATGGACGACTTGTGTATGGAAGAGGAGGGAAAGATGAGGAACAGAATTAGAGAGAAAGAGAAAGAGAAATATCATATTTCCTAATCACTATCTCACTTCGAAATCCCCCCCCCCCCACGTGAAGCATGACTGTATACTAATCTTCTCTCTGCTCTTCTCTTCTGTCCCCGTGTTCCCTTCTTCCCATATTTACCCTTCGCTGCTTTCCTCTTGCCCCTGGCTTCACCCTCACCTACGCCAGCCCACACAAGCCTCACCTCATCACTCTCATCACATCTTCCTCTCTACAGTTCTCATCATGGCTCTCTTGGTCCCTATCTTTACCATTATGATCGCCATATTCCTCACAGTCACCTCTACAGCGTTCACCGTAACCATCGTCTTCACCATCCTCACGACGGACACCCTCACCATCACAAGTGCTTTCATCGTCACCACCACACTGGCACCTTCCTCAGCCCGGTCACTCTCCTCTCCACTCTCACCATCACCACCAGCATCCCCCTTCACCATCACCACAAGTATCCCCCTTCACCACCACCATGACTATCACCTTCACCATCACCACAACTATCCCCCTTCACCACCACCACAACTATCCCCCTTCACCATCACCACAACTATCACCTTCACCTCGGGGTAATCTTAGGCTCCTGCCAGCGCTGGGTTTCCAAGGTCGTTGTGGCGTTCACATACTGGTACCTTTTTACCAGGCCAACAAGAATCCCTTCTACTATCTCGGGTTTAGTAAGTAAACGCCCCATAACCTAGCATTAAAACTCGCTAACAAACCTCTAATTAGCTAACAAACCGCTAAGTTTGACATTTTCTTTTTAGTAAGGGAGACGTAGCTAACCCGGCTCATGTGTACATAGTTCACTGTGTTCCAAGATGAGGATATAAGGGTTTGCGTCCACTTGTTCTGGCATAAGGGAAGACAACGCTGGACATATCATGATGATCATAAGCCTTGCCGAAGGCGGCCCTGTGTGTGTGTGTGTGTGTCTGTGTGTGTGTGTGTGTGTGTGTGTGTGTGTCTGTGTGTGTGTGTGTGTGTGTGTGTGTGTGTGTGTGTGTCGTGATGCCTATGTTGAGTGTTGCCTCTGGCGCAGTGAGAGGTCATTCTTGCTTGCTACGACACCTGCCGCTTGTAAAGAAGCACTTATCTCCAAAGGTTGACAAGCGCTTTCTTAGATTCTATATTACCAGTCTTCAGACGATCTTCGACCTTCCACCATCATTCCTGCTGCTTGTGAATCACCCACTAAACTGTCCAGTGTCTGATCTGCTCTCTTATCTCACTGATGGTGGCTGTCACAACTTAAGATCTACAGGAAACCTACGAATGTTTACGTCCTGTGTTTGATAGCTGAAGAAGGTGCTCTCTATTGAGGTGAGAAACTGCTGTTCTTAGTGCAAAACTGTGAAATCTAAACCCTCATTGTACTCCTCCTATATAGGCATATATTCTGGATACATTCATGATGATCTATATTCCTCCGCTCACTAAACCCGTGAGAGCGACCGTGCAGCACCGTACCTGGGCCAGGCTCGTATGACCCTCACACCTGGACTTATTCTCTCCGTAATGGAAACCATGATGAGCGAGATGTAAGACCTCGTCAGTATGTATATATAGAAGAACTGCTCGTCTGGTTTCACTTTCTAACCTTTAAAAAAGTGACGGTGTCTCGTGGTGCTGGTGCACCTGCTGTGTCCCCGCCCACTTCCACGCTAACTGATACAAGATAAAAGAAATAATTTCCGCTTTTTTACCTTTAGAATAAGGTGATCTTTCAACCTGTAAACCACTCGTGAATGTATACAGTAGACCAGACGTCGGGGATCTCAAAAGTTTCCGCCATGAAGAGTGTATGTGTAGCAACATGCAACGTCATGTGCCTCTCAGCACCTGACGAAGGACTCACAACCTCACATGTCCAGACTCTCTGTTGTGATGTGAATTTCAGCTGTGAATATAAATCACTTTCCAGATGGATGACCCATGTGTGTAGCAGAGTCCTATATTGACTTTTATCTTAGCTATAGATTAGTGTACTATGGACGGAGTTATGAAATTATTGATTATTGACGGTAATGTGGTACTCATGAGTGGACCTGCCTCTACTTTGGGCTGGGGTGAGGGTCGTGCACCGTGTGGGCTGGGGTGAGGGTCGTGCACCGTGTGGGCTGGGGTGAGGGTCGTGCACCGTGTGGGCTGGGGTGAGGGTCGTGCACCGTGAGGGCTGGTGTGTGTGCTATACGCCGTGTGATCTGAGGTGTGGACAGTATAATGGAGGTATGATGGAGGGAGGAAGTATAATGGCCCGGTCAGTAATATGGCTGCTATACTCAGGGGGTCAGGTAGGTGTAGGGAGGGAAGCAGTGTGGAGGTCACATCAAAGAGAATAAGTTTAATCCTTACCATCACGACAGGTCACCTACAATCATAGTGAGTCACGTACCTGTAAAAGACAGAAAAAAAAACACATTAATACATCAACCCAATCATTTCTTTATCTGTATTTCATTATCATTTATGTATGAATTACTGTCTTTCTGACCAGTATCATTAGATCCATACATCAGAACACCACTGCTTCCGTGTCCTGACCGACCACCAGCCATAGTAACATAAGTCTGCAAAGACCTGCGAGTTCCTCCCTCCAGCCTGGCGTGGCTCTGGGGTGAGCATTGGTGATGAGAGGAGAGTGAAGGTGTCATATAACAGGTTGTTTACCAGCTGCTGTGATCCTACGTGCACGAGGGTGAAAGTGTAGGCTACGGGGCCACAGACGATCTGGTTCACTACTGGTCCCTCGTGCTGAGGGAACCAGACGCCCTCACACTCAAGTTCTCCTTCTTCACTCTGGGCGACACTCATGGTTGATGATGCTTGCTGCATGAGGTCATTTCTTTGTTGTTTACACCTCCACTGTGTGCATGATAATATTCATCCTGGAATGTTTCCATACATTCAGATCTGGGCAGATCTTTACCATAATACTTGATATATATATATATATATATATATATATATATATATATATATATATATATATATATATATATATATATATATATATATATATATATTCTTTTTTTTTTTTTTTTTTTCAAACTATTCGCCATTTCCCGCGTTAGCGAGGTAGCGTTAAGAACAGAGAACTGGGCCATTGAGGGAACATCCTCACCTGGCCCCCTTCTCTGTTCCTGCTTTTGGAAAAAAAAGAAAAAAAAACTGAGAGGGGAGGATTTCCAGCCCCCCGCTCCCTCCCCTTTTAGTCGCCTTCTACGACACGCAGGGAATACGTGGGAAGTATTCTTTCTCCCCTATCCCCTATCCCCTATATATATATATATATGTATACTCTACTGTACATAATCGCCATTTCCCACGTTGGGGAGATAGCTTCAAGAATAGAGGAGTGAGCCTCAGAGGGAAAATCCTCACTTGGCCCCCAATACGGGTTTAGAATCCTTTCTATATGTGCGTGTGTCATCATCAAGGTGCATGACTGTAGTACATTAGTTGCCTGGCGGGGTGACAGCAGGGCTCCTGGGCTACCAGCATTGTTACTGGCCGTGGGAAGCGGCGGATGAGAGAGAGAGAGAGAGAGAGAGAGAGAGAGAGAGAGAGAGAGAGAGAGAGAGAGAGAGAGAGAGAGAGAGAGAGAAGGAAAGCAAAAGTGAAAGTCGACGTAAGTGATTGTGACATTTGATCTGCATCGTTCCATCCATCTTGTCATTTAACTGTAAAAGAGTGAGCCAGACCACGTCCCAGCATTGTCTGGGACACCCGACCATGTCCCACCAGTCTCCAGTACACCCGACCATGTCCTAATGCCTTCTGCTGGGCCAGGTGGTGTTCTAACACAACGAACACGAAATATTTTTAAGACAATGTAAGCTAGAATGAAGATATACATCTAGCCTCTCCGCTTACAAACATGGACACCCCTGAGCTAAACCTATGATCCTCACTTAACTCTTAAGAAAAAGTAAAATAAACGAAGATATCTTCATTTATCAAATAATCAACGACTTATTACTAATTCCGTGCAGATATATGTTTATGTGAAGGCTATTAAGCAGTCTGCCTGAGGCCTGTTGTGCTGTGTGCAGTGGTGGGTGGCGGTCCGTGATGGGAAGGATACGAAGCATTGTGGACGAGAGATGAGGAGGTTTCTCCCCTGGAGGGCCTGATGTGCATCACTTGTCCCTCACCTCACCATTCCAGGACGCAGGGTTAGGCACTTTCTTCCGTGATCCCAAGGGGTAGTAACCCCTCCCATGACTTTCTACGATGCCGATTCAGCCTTTTTGCTTCACAGTGCGACAAAGACGCTTCTCCTCAAATTTACGACCTACCCATTTCCACTGACCATTCCCACATATACTGACCCCACCCCCCTTTGAGGCTCGAGGTTAAACCCCTTAAAGACGGTACATAAACCCTGCTATGAACGACGTAGATCTGTCCCTTTGTAGACGTAGAATTCAACCTCCGAAGACGTATTGGTAACTCACTCAAGACGCAGAGTTACGACGCTACGGTAGCAAAGGAAACACACACAGGTGTTCCGACCTCACAGCCTTCCTCGGAAGGTTGAGGACACGTGTTCCGACCTCACAGCCTTCCTCGGAAGGTTGAGGACACGTGTTCCGACCTCACAGTCTTCCTCGGAAGGTTGAGGACATTTCCGACTCAGTTCCGGAACCTGTTCGACCTACAGTCTTCCTCGGAAGGTTGAGGACGTGTCACCTCCAGTCTTCTCGAAGTGAGACGTTTCCGACCTCACAGCCTTCCTCGGAAGGTTGAGGACACGTGTTCCGACCTCACAGTCTTCCTCGGAAGGTTGAGGGAGACTCCCAGACGGGAACATGTGTTAAGAATAGAGTTCCCTTCTGTGTGTTGGCCGTGTTGCTCGGGCGTTGGCTCATGTTGCCTGGTTGGCTCGTGTTGTGCCTGTGTGTTCTGTGCTCATGTTGTGCTGTGTTGTGCGGTGCTCATGTGCCTGTGTTGTGCTCGTGTTGTGCCTGTGTTGTCTCGATTGCCTTTGTGCTCGTGGGCTGCTGGTGTCGCTCGTGTTGCCTTCTCGTGTGCCTTGTGCTCGTGTTGTGCCTGTGTGTGCTCTGTGCCTTCTGTGTTGGCTCGTGTTTGCCTGCTGTTGTGCTCGTGTTGTGCCTGTGTTGTGCTCATGTTGTGCCTGTGTTGTGCTCGTGTTGTGCCTGTGTTGTGCTCGTGTTGTGCCTGTGTTGTGCTTGTGTTGTGCTCATGTTGTGCTTGTGTTGTGCTTGTGTTGTGCTCATGTTGTGCCTGTGTTGTGCTCGTGTTGTGCCTGTGTTGTGCTTGTGTTGTGCTTGTGTTGTGCTCGTGTTGTGCCTGTGTTGTGCTTGTGTTGTGGCTGTGTTGTGCTCGTGTTGTGCCTGTGTTGTGCTTGTGTTGTGCTTGTGTTGTGCTCATGTTGTGCCTGTGTTGTGCTCGTGTTGTGCCTGTGTTGTGCTTGTGTTGTGCTCATGTTGTGCTTGTGTTGTGCTCATGTTGTGCCTGTGTTGTGCTCGTGTTGTGCCTGTGTTGTGCTTGTGTTGTGCTCATGTTGTGCTTGTGTTGTGCTCATGTTGTGCCTGTGTTGTGCTCGTGTTGTGCCTGTGTTGTGCTTGTGTTGTGCTCATGTTGTGCTTGTGTTGTGCTCATGTTGTGCCTGTGTTGTGCTCGTGTTGTGCCTGTGTTGTGCTTGTGTTGTGCTCATGTTGTGCCTGTGTTGTGCTCATGTTGTGCTTGTGTTGTGCACTCCTTGCTACCGTTCTTTCATCTCTCCAGTGAGTCGTCTGCAGAGTTACGTCTTTCTCGATGTAGACCCAAATCCTTGTACATCCTGCGTCAGTGACGCACGCCCGGCGCACACACCATGTGGGGGCGACTTTCGCTCATAATGAATGAACTAGACACGAGCTTTAACATGAGGTTACGTTGATTGAAGAGGAGAGAAAAGACAGGCGTGAGTTGAAGAGGAAGTTGTTTGTAAATAGAAAATGAAATCGTGTTTCCGTTCTGTTCGTTGTATGATGATTCTATGTTCCTTATATGATGATATACGTTCTGTATATCATGTTTCTGTTCTTTATATAATGATATATGTTTTGTATATCATGTTTCTGTTCTTTATATGATGATATACGATCTGTATATCATGTTTCTGTTCTTTATATAATGATATATGTTTTGTATATCATGTTTCTGTTCTCTATATGATGATTTTCTTATTGTGTATGAAAGTGAATCATGATTCTACAACGCAGATCCACAGTGAAAAGGGAGAGAGAGACGCAGAGAGATGGAGTGACGTTATGACCGAATGTGGCAGTGAGAGGGGTGAGGAGAGTGGTAGTGAGAGGGAAGAGAGAGTGTGGTTAGAGGGAGTGTGGTAGAGAGGAAGGAGGAATTGTCGTAGTGAGAGGGGTGAGGGAGGGAGTATGGTATGAGAGACTGTGGTAGTGAGAGGGGTGAGGGAGGGAGTATGGTATGAGAGACTGTGGTAGTGAGAGGGGTGAGGGAGGGAGTATGGTTATGAGAGACTGTGGTAGTGAGAGGGGTGAGGGAGGGAGTATGGTATGAGAGACTGTGGTAGTGAGAGGGGTGAGGGAGGGAGTATGGTATGAGAGACTGTGGTAGTGAGAGGGGTGAGGGAGGGAGTATGGTATGAGAGACTGTGGTAGTGAGAGGGGTGAGGGAGGGAGTATGGTTATGAGAGACTGTGGTAGTGAGAGGGGTGAGGGAGGGAGTATGGTATGAGAGACTGTGGTAGTGAGAGGGGTGAGGGAGGGAGTATGGTATGAGAGACTGTGGTAGTGAGAGGGGTGAGGGAGGGAGTATGGTATGAGAGACTGTGGTAGTGAGAGGGGTGAGGGAGGGAGTATGGTATGAGAGACTGTGGTAGTGAGAGGGGTGAGGGGTTAGTACACGGGGTATCGACCGTGTTAACCCATCGAAACACTCCACCTTTAAGCCCACCTCACACGACGTAAGCGGGAGTCGACTGCAGGCAGACGACTGGAGATTGAGTGGATGAGATCTGTGATGACACAGCCCCGCTGGAGGAATGTCTTACGACGTAGCTAAGCAACAGTCATCTATCAAGTGGCCGACGGTGTGTTCACGTGCCTTGCTGCAGTGTACGAAGCTGTGGCCGAAGCCATCATGGGAGACTTGATATAACTGCTTATGATCCATGTGGTACAGCTAACGTGTTATCCCACTGTTTTATGGATCCGTTGTACATCTCATGTGACATAAACATTGACGCGTCCATGTTTGCTGTACCGTTAATGGTCGTCTCAAAAGCTGGCGGGTCTGTGTTTCAGTCGTCGTGAATCACTTACATTATAGTCCTCGATTATGTATTGCTCGTCGGAGATTCTGTGAAAAACAGGAGAGGATGTGAATCTTTATCGAAGATGAGAGGTTTCGATTCACTGGCCGCACAGAGGCCAAGACTCACATCATATGAATCCATCTGTCAGCAGAATGACCCAGCTTCATGACGACCGAATAGATACCCGTCGAAATGTCTATACGGAAGCATTAGATACGAATCACCGAAGCAGTTCCAAATGATACGCAAGAATGACAACTTTCCACTTCGAAAGGTCAGCCCTTCCAATCTCCAGATCAGATTAACGATCGAGATTATATTTAGAACAAATCTACGTCGATTAAAATTTTTTATGATTCGTTGTTTCGAAGTTTCGAATACCAGTCTGCTGAGTATTGAACCGGTTCTCACTAGTTCGAAGCAGAGTCGGCTCTCCCGTTGTTGCTGAGCGTGACGTGCATACATACCTCCCCAGCACGACCACAGGCGCCTGACCCTGTGATCATCGCCAGGGGGTCAGTCATCACCAGGAGGTCAGTCATCACCAGGGTGTCAGTCATCACCAGGGGGTCAGTCATCACCAGGTGGTCGGTCAGTCATCACCAGGGGGTCAGTCATCACCAGGTGGTCGGTCAGTCATCACCAGGGGGTCAGTCATCACCAGGTGGTCGGTCAGTCATCACCAGGGGGTCAGTCATCACCAGGGGGTCAGTCATCACCAGGTGGTCGGTCAGTCATCACCAGGGTGTCAGTCATCACCAGGGGGTCAGTCATCACCAGGGGGTCAGTCATCACCAGGGGGTCAGTCATCACCAGGGGGTCAGTCATCACCAGTTTTTGCTGAGTCGTAGCATTGGTCCTTGCCGGGAGGGAGGGTGGGGGCGCTCTGGTCTTTACCCTCTTGACCACCACGCTACGACCCTTCACCACCACGTTACGACCCTTGACCACCACGCTACGACCCTTGACCACCACGCTACGACCCTTGACCACCACGCTACGACCCTTGACCACCACGTTACGACCCTTGACCACCACGCTACGACCCTTGACCACCACGCTACGACCCTTCACCACCACGCTACGACCCTTGACCACCACGCTACGACCCTTGACCACCACGCTACGACCCTTCACCACCACGTTACGACCCTTGACCACCACGCTACGACCCTTGACCACCACGCTACGACCCTTGACCACCACGCTACGACCCTTGACCACCACGCTACGACCCTTGACCACCACGCTACGACCCTTGACCACCACGTTACGACCCTTGACCACCACGCTACGACCCTTGACCACCACGCTACGACCCTTGACCACCACGTTACGACCCTTGACCACCACGCTACGACCCTTCACCACCACGCTACGACCCTTGACCACCACGCTACGACCCTTGACCACCACGCTACGACCCTTGACCACCACGTTACGACCCTTGACCACCACGCTACGACCCTTGACCACCACGCTACGACCCTTGACCACCACGCTACGACCCTTGACCACCACGTTACGACCCTTGACCACCACGCTACGACCCTTGACCACCACGCTACGACCCTTCACCACCACGCTACGACCCTTGACCACCACGCTACGACCCTTGGGTAAGACGGTACGGCCTTTGATAAGGCGCTACGACCCCTGAGTGAGACGGGTACGAACACGCCTTGAGGTAGACGGTGCGACCCTTGAGGTAGACGGTGCGACCCTTGAGGTAGACGGTTCGACCCTTGAGGTAGACGGTGCGACCCTTGAGGTAGACGGTGCGACCCTTGAGGTAGACGGTACGACCCTTGAGGTAGACGGTGCGACCCTTGAGGTAGACGGTACGACCCTTGAGGTAGACGGTGCGAGCCTTGAGGTAGACGGTACGACCCTTGAGGTAGACGGTGCGACCCTTGAGGTAGACGGTTCGACCCTTGAGGTAGACGGTACGACCCTTGAGGTAGACGGTTCGACCCTTGAGGTAGACGGTACGACCCTTGAGGTAGACGGTACGACCCTTGAGGTAGACGGTGCGAGCCTTGATCAAAACAGTGCGAATGATCCTTCGTCACGAGAGTTTACGTCTAGTGAGTGTGTGACTGTACGACCCTCGGGTCCGGTGGCCTGTGTTGTTGACCTGACCCTCATTAAAGGTCAGGTCAGAGGGTCATACTCTCGTGTTCAGAGGTTCAACAGGTGGCGGGTCGTACTGGTGGCTGGACTGGATGACCCCCCGATGTTGTTGTATTTTCGTCTCATCATACAGTTGTATACGAGAACAGCTGTCGTGAATGGATGGTGGATGATGTCCTGGTTGAAGCGGGTGGATGAGGCGAGCATCCATGGGGGTGGCTAGGATGAAGGCCGACCCATCACCAACCATTCTCCAGAACCTACTGCTGAGGTCGAGGGAATAAAGATGAGACAGATTTATGAAACTAGCGAAGACAACCGAAGAACAGACGATCTACAACTGGTTATGAAACTAGCGAAGACAACCGAAGAACAGACGATCTACAACTGGTTATGAAACTAGCGAAGACAACCGAAGAACAGACGATCTACAACTGGTTATGAAACTAGCGAAGGCAACCAAAGAACAGGCGATCTACAACTGGTTATGAAACTAGCGAAGGCAACCGAAGAACAGACGATCTACAACTGGTTATGAAACTAGCGAAGGCAACCGAAGAACAGACGATCTACAACTGGTTATGAAACTAGCGAAGGCAACCGAAGAACAGGCGATCTACAACTGGTTATGAAACTAGCGAAGACAACCGAAGAACAGGCGATCTACAACTGGTTATGAAACTAGCGAAGGCAACCGAAGAACAGACGATCTACAACTGGTTATGAAACTAGCGAAGACAACCGAAGAACAGGCGATCTACAACTGGTTATGAAACTAGCGAAGACAACCGAAGAACAGACGATCTACAACTGGTTATGAAACTAGCGAAGACAACCGAAGAACAGACGATCTACAACTGGTTATGAAACTAGCGAAGGCAACCGAAGAACAGACGATCTACAACTGGTTATGAAACTAGCGAAGGCAACCGAAGAACAGACGATCTACAACTGGTTATGAAACTAGCGAAGGCAACCGAAGAACAGACGATCTACAACTGGTTATGAAACTAGCGAAGACAACCGAAGAACAGGCGATCTACAACTGGTTATGAAACTAGCGAAGGCAACCGAAGAACAGACGATCTACAACTGGTTATGAAACTAGCGAAGACAATCGAAGAACAGACGATCTACAACTGGTTATGAAACTAGAGAAGGCAACCGAAGAACAGACGATCTACAACTGGTTATGAAACTAGCGAAGACAACCGAAGAACAGACGATCTACAACTGGTTATGAAACTAGCGAAGACAACCGAAGAACAGGCGATCTACAACTGGTTATGAAACTAACAAAGACAACCGAAGAACAGACGATCTACAACTGGTTATGAAACTAGCGAAGACAACCGAAGAACAGGCGATCTACAACTGGTTATGAAAGTAACGAAGACAACCGAAGAACAGACGATCTACAACTGGTTATGAAACTAACGAAGACAACCGAAGAACAGGCGATCTACAACTGGTTATGAAACTAGCGAAGACAACCGAAGAACAGGCGATCTACAACTGGTTATGAAACTAGCGAAGGCAACCGAAGAACAGACGATCTACAACTGGTTATGAAACTAACAAAGACAACCGAAGAACAGACGATCTACAACTGGTTATGAAACTAGCGAAGACAACCGAAGAACAGGCGATCTACAACTGGTTATGAAACTAGCGAAGACAACCGAAGAACAGGCGATCTACAACTGGTTATGAAACTAACGAAGACAACCGAAGAACAGACGATCTACAACTGGTTATGAAACTAACGAAGACAACCGAAGAACAGGCGATCTACAACTGGTTATGAAACTAGCGAAGACAATCGAAGAACAGACGATCTACAACTGATTATGAAACTAGCGAAGACAACCGAAGAACAGACGATCTACAACTGGTTATGAAACTAGCGAAGACAACCGAAGAACAGACGATCTACAACTGGTTATGAAACTAGCGAAGACAATCGAAGAACAGACGATCTACAACTGGTTATGAAACTAGCGAAGACAACCGAAGAACAGACGATCTACAACTGGTTATGAAACTAGCGAAGACAATCGAAGAACAGACGATCTACAACTGGTTATGAAACTAGCGAAGGCAACCGAAGAACAGACGATCTACAACTGGTTATGAAACTAGCGAAGACAACCGAAGAACAGGCGATCTACAACTGGTTATGAAACTAGCGAAGACAACCGAAGAACAGACGATCTACAACTGGTTATGAAACTAGCGAAGACAACCGAAGAACAGACGATCTACAACTGGTTATGAAAACTAGCGAAGACAACCGAAGAACAGACGATCTACAACTGGTTATGAAACTAGCGAAGACAACCGAAGAACAGACGATCTACAACTGGTTATGAAACTAGCGAAGACAACCGAAGAACAGACGATCTACAACTGGTTATGAAACTAGCGAAGGCAACCGAAGAACAGACGATCTACAACTGGTTATGAAACTAGCGAAGGCAATCGAAGAACAGACGATCTACAACTGGTTATGAAACTAGCGAAGGCAACCGAAGAACAGACGATCTACAACTGGTTATGAAACTAGCGAAGACAACCGAAGAACAGACGATCTACAACTGGTTATGAAACTAGCGAAGACAACCGAAGAACAGGCGATCTACAACTGGTTATGAAACTAGCGAAGACAACCGAAGAACAGACGATCTACAACTGGTTATGAAACTAGCGAAGACAACCGAAGAACAGACGATCTACAACTGGTTATGAAACTAGCGAAGACAACCGAAGAACAGACGATCTACAACTGGTTATGAAACTAGCGAAGACAACCGAAGAACAGGACGATCTACAACTGGTTATGAAACTAGCGAAGACAACCGAAGAACAGGCGATCTACAACTGGTTATGAAACTAGCGAAGGACAACCGAAGAACAGACGATCTACAACTGGTTATGAAACTAGCGAAGACAACCGAAGAACAGACGATCTACAACTGGTTATGAAACTAGCGAAGACAACCGAAGAACAGGCGATCTACAACTGGTTATGAAACTAGCGAAGACAACCGAAGAACAGGCGATCTACAACTGGTTATGAAACTAACGAAGACAACCGAAGAACAGACGATCTACAACTGGTTATGAAACTAACGAAGACAACCGAAGAACAGGCGATCTACAACTGGTTATGAAACTAGCGAAGGCAATCGAAGAACAGACGATCTACAACTGATTATGAAACTAGCGAAGACAACCGAAGAACAGACGATCTACAACTGGTTATGAAACTAGCGAAGACAATCGAAGAACAGACGATCTACAACTGGTTATGAAACTAGCGAAGACAATCGAAGGACAGACGATCTACAACTGGTTATGAAACTAGCGAAGGCAATCGAAGAACAGACGATCTACAACTGATTATGAAACTAGCGAAGACAACCGAAGAACAGACGATCTACAACTGGTTATGAAACTAGCGAAGGCAAGCGAAGAATAGACGATCTACAACTGGTTATGAAACTAGCGAAGGCAACCGAAGAACAGACGATCTACAGCTGGTTATGAAACTATGAGTAGGAGTTCTAGTACCACTGTAGCGTATGTTTGGTGGCTACTCTCCACTGTGGTGCATGATGGCCACCTTCCACTGTGGTGTATGGTGGCCACCTTCCACTGTGGTGCATGGTGGCCACCTTCCACTGTGGTGCATGGTGGCCACCTTCCACTGTGGTGTATGGTGGCCACCTTCCACTGTGGTGCATGGTGGCCACCTTCCACTGTGGTGCATGGTGGCCACCTTCCACTGTGGTGCATGGTGGCCACCTTCCACTGTGGTGCATGGTGGCCACCTTCCACTGTGGTGCATGGTGGCCACCTTCCACTGTGGTGCATGGTGGCCACCTTCCACTGTGGTGCATGGTGGCCACCTTCCACTGTGGTGAATGGTGGCCACCTTCCACTGTGGTGTATGGTGGCCACCTTCCACTGTGGTGTATGGTGGCCACCTTCCACTGTGGTGTATGGTGGCCACCTTCCACTGTGGTGTATGGTGGCCACCTTCCACTGTGGTGTATGGTGGCCACCTTCCATTGTGGTGTATGGTGGCCGCCTTCCACTGTGGTGTATGGTGGCCACCTTCCACTGTGGTGCATGGTGGCCACCTTCCACTGTGGTGAATGGTGGCCACCTTCCACTGTGGTGTATGGTGGCCACCTTCCACTGTGGTGTATGGTGGCCACCTTCCACTGTGGTGTATGGTGGCCACCTTCCACTGTGGTGCATGATGGCCACCTTCCACTGTGGTGTATGGTGGCCACCTTCCACTGTGGTGCATGATGGCCACCTTCCACTGTGGTGAATGGTGGCCACCTTCCACTGTGGTGTATGGTGGCCACCTTCCACTGTGGTGTATGGTGGCCGCCTTTCCACTGTGGTGTATGGTGGCCACCTTCCACTGTGGTGTATGGTGGCCACCTTCCACTGTGGTGTATGGTGGCCACCTTCCACTGTGGTGTATGGTGGCCACCTTCCACTGTGGTGTATGGTGGCCGCCTTCCACTGTGGTGTATGGTGGCTACCTTCCACTGTGGTGTATGGTGGCCGCCTTTCCACTGTGGTGTATGGTGGCCACCTTCCACTGTGGTGTATGGTGGCCGCCTTCCATTATGGTGCTGCTGTATCACAAAATTCAATTTGAACGAGTGCCATCAGTTATATAGGTGAGTGTATGTAAGTTACGACCAACACAATATAAGTGAGTGTAAGTTATGACCATCACTATATAAGTGAGTGTAAGTTACGACCAACACAATATAAGTGAGTGTAAGTTATGACTAACACAACATAAGTGAGTGTAAGTTATGACCATCACTATGTAAGTGAGTGTAAGTTATGACCACCACAATATAAGAGTGTAAGTTATGACCACCACAATATAAGTGAGTGTAAGTTATGACCACCACAATATAAGTGAGTGTAAGTTATGACCACCACAATATAAGAGTGTAAGTTATGACCACCACAATATAAGTGAGTGTAAGTTATGACCACCACAATATAAGTGAGTGTAAGTTATGACCACCACAATATAAGTGAGTGTAAGTTATGACCATCACTATATAAGTGAGTGTAAGTTATGACCAACACAATATAAGTGAGTGTAAGTTATGACCACCACAATATAAGTGAGGGTAAGTTATGACCACCACAATATAAGTGAGTGTAAGTTATGACCACCACAATATAAGTGAGTGTAAGTTATGACCAAGACAATATAAGTGAGTGTAAGTTATGACCATCACTATATAAGTGAGTGTAAGTTATGACCAACACAATGTAAGTGAGTGTAAGTTATGACCACCACAGTAAGTCTCAACCATCACCATCATTACGACCTGGATCATCACCATCACCACCACCATCATCACCATCACCATCACCACCACCATCATCGCCACTATGACCATCACTCCAGCCCCTCACCATCACCACAGTCTCCACACCCTCGTTGCGCCACACTACCCCTCCCCCCCCTTCCCCCGTCCCAATTACTTTCCACCGTCTGCCTCTTACATCTCCGCCCAGCTGCCAGGCCGGATGGCGTACCTTTGGATGTGCTTCTTATGCCACCTTGAAAAAGCTCCATGTGAGGTGTCCCATGTGGGGTGTCCCATGTGAGGTGTCTTATGTGGGGTGTCCCATGTGAGGTATCGCATGTGGGGTGTCCCATGTGAGGTGTCTTATGTGGGGTGTCTCATGTGAGGTATCCCATGTGGGGTGTCCCATGTGAGGTGTCTTATGTGGGGTGTCCCATGTGAGGTATCGCATGTGGGGTGTCCCATGCGAGGTATCGCATGTGGGGTGTCCCATGTGAGGTATCGCATGTGGGGTGTCCCATGTGAGGTGTCTTATGTGGGGTGTCCCATGTGAGGTATCCCATGTGGGGTGTCCCATGTGAGGTGTCTTATGTGGGGTGTCCCATGTGAGGTATCCCATGTGGGGTGTCCCATGTGAGGTATCCCATGTGGGGTGTCCCATGTGAGGTGTCTTATGTGGGGTGTCCCATGTGAGGTATCCCATGTGGGGTGTCCCATGTGAGGTGTCTTATGTGGGGTGTCCCATGTGAGGTATCCCATGTGGGGTGTCCCATGTGAGGTGTCTTATGTGGGGTGTCCCATGTGAGGTATCCCATGTGGGGTGTCCCATGTGAGGTGTCTTATGTGGGGTGTCCCCTGTGAGGTATCCCATGTGGGGTGTCCCATGTGAGGTGTCTTATGTGGGGTGTCCCATGTGAGGTATCCCATGTGGGGTGTCCCATGTGAGGTGTCTTATGTGGGGTGTCCCATGTGAGGTGTCTTATGTGGGGTGTCCCATGTGAGGTGTCTTATGTGGGGTGTCCCATGTGAGGTGTCTTATGTGGGGTGTCCCATGTGAGGTATCCCATGTGGGGTGTCCCATGTGAGGTGTCTTATGTGGGGTGTCCCATGTGAGGTATCCCATGTGAGGTGTCCCGTGTGGGGTGTCCCATGTGAGGTGTTTTATGTGGGGTGTCCCATGTGAGGTATCCCACGTGGGGTATCCCACGTGAGGTATCCCATGGCCAGAAAGTAGTGGAGTGAGGGCCTCGTTAAGTGAAGGTTGAGGATGGTTGCAACATGATGATATCAAACCTTGCAGCAGTGCAGGCCCTGACCCACCACCACCTCCTCCTCCTCCTCCTGCTGCTGACTCTCTCTCTCTCTCTCTCTCTCTCTCTCTCTCTCTCTCTCTCTCTCTCTCTCTCTCTCTCTCTCTCTCTCTCTCACAAAAGTACGGGTGCCACTTTCGAATGGTAGCCATTTGTGAATAAGTTAACTATGGTGTCCCTAAGTATGGCACACTTTACGATTGCCTAATGATGCTGGTAATTCCTTGATCACTTCTTCTTCGTCATCCTCCTTACTGATCCCGTTGGCTCGTAGTGACCTGGTTGGTTGGTTGGTCATCATTAACCCACATACTTGAAGTCCCTCATGTTCATCATTATCACTGACCTTTAGTGACCTTTGAGAATCGTTATAACCACTCACAAACTACTATATCACACGGCATTTCACCTCAGCCTTACTTTGAATGCATACACACACACACACACACACACACACACACACACACACACACACACACACACACACACACACCTTCAGCAAAGGGATCGGTCAAACCTGTTGATGGCCAGTTGAGCCAATTGACCTAACCAATTGCCAGGGGATCATTAAGGCCGTCTACGTCACGCGCTGCATCCGCCAACGAAAGTATCTTTAGATACTTTCTCCAGGTGTTAGAGATAGTTCTAATGCGACACACATTTTCACCATCGTACGTGGTGGTTGAGGCCTCTGGGTCAATCCCCCATTTGATGGACCAACACTGATGGCTGTCGTAAATCGCTATTGGATCATATAAGGAATGAAAACCTTCTTCTTATCTTCCTTATACCTTATAACGACACACACACACACACACACACACACACACACACACACACACACACACACACACACATACGTGAAACTTAACAGCATTTGCACTGAACGCTGGAGTTGAGGGGGTTGCCAGTTAGTTTTTTTCAAGAGAGAGAGATGGTGGACATAGCGTATCTCGGTGTTCCTTGACGTGGACCAGGCTGGACCCGGATCGTCCCGTGACCCTCTTAAAGATGATTTTTCTACTGATGCTGAGAAGACTAACACATCCTTGGTTGGTCTATACACAATAAGACAGCGATCACATCCTGCATGATGTATCGAGAACACGACGTATCAGAACTCTTCCTAACACGCCCCCAGGTTCTACGGGTAATTAAGATTCAATGAGGATCATTTATGTATGCAACTCACCACTACATCACTCCAAACAGGTTTTTTTTCTTTCTTTTTTTCTCCAACGTCGAGAATGTTTCAATCTGCCTTGTTCTAACCTCCCACATCATGGTAATAATCTATATGTTTTCCATCATATACAAGTGAGTTTATCTATGCTAACATTTGCTGTGGGGGAAAAACAAGGCTACGCAGATATCAGTCCCTCAACCAGGTGATGAGGAGTAGCCAGTTCTGCTCGGGGGGGGACGTGAGTGGCGGCTTTACATCCCACAGCCACATTGTAAACATCAACTTCCCTCCCTATACCCAGGCCACCTGACGCTGGTGGTGGATCACGAGGGCTCGCCCTCCAACACCCGAGACGTCAAGGGAGAGCGAGCTGGTCATTCAATCATATATGGTATTACGTTACCGTCCAGCTGACCGCCTGAGGTATCATGTTCTCTCCCTAGCACTTACAGTGTTAGGTTAGCTTTATGTTCGACACCTGAAATGATAATGTCGACCGTCTGTTCAACGCCTGGAGGGGTCAGGTTTGCTGTCTGTTCAACACCTGTTGTGGTATGAACAAGCCTTTCTTGCCAGATCAGTTTAAGTTCAGATTACTATTTAATCTTCGTTGAAGTCTCCAAGTGGCCGATGTGTCTCAGATGGAACTAAAACAAGGTAATTCATCTACTTGGACAAAAGAAAATTTAATGGGTTTCTTCTGTCCATTTCATGAAAAAAGCTGCGAATTTATTCCAGCGGCTGATAAAGCAAAGGTTTTTCCCCATCAGCTGGATAAACTAAACCTGGTTTATATGTTGTCGTACAGATAAGATAGATATCAGCTTCTTCAGTTCGGCTGGTGAAACCAGTGATGTCGCTCTGCTCCTTGTGTAAAGTCTGTGATCAGTTTATTCTGTGACCAGTTTATTCTGTGATCAGTTTATTCCGACCATCATATCGCATGTTAAGTATTGTAGGTCTAGCCTTCATTTCAATGAAAAAAAGTATACATGTATATACATATGTTTTGGGTTGGAAGATAAAAAGTTATTCAGTTTGTTTTACTTATTTTGAAACATGGAAATTTCTACGTCAGAGTGAAATAAACACGTTGATAAATTCATATCTATTCTTCCTTTGGGGCAAATTACGTAAACAGTGGATTGTTTTTTTAATAACTATTTTTTTCCCTACATGTCCAAGCTTTGGAACTCTCTACCTTCTCATGTCTTTCCCAATAACTATGACGTGGCACATTTTAAATGACAGGCTTTTCACTTCCTCCAAAACTCGTAAACACTTTCCCTTTTCTTTTCTTTTTCCTTTTTCATAATCCTCTCTATATTTCACTGAAGGCCCGGCCTTGATGTGGGCTTCTGTCCGTGACTGGCGCCTCCAACGTACAGAGGAAAGAATGATTGAAAGTATTCGTCAAAAACCATCATGTTGGACGACTTCCTCAGATCACCTCAAGTGCGTGTGTGACTTTGCGAAAGTCTGCGTTTATAACTTGCGTAAACGAACGAGTTGTATCTCGCGAGGGAGAGGAGGAGGAAAAAAAGAGGAGATAGACGATAAGAACCGGATCCCTCAACTGCCCAGCTAACTGATGCCCCGGGCCACCACCAACCAGGTCACTTGTGAGGTTATAAACCCTACAACCTTCCTGCCATTCCCCTCCACACACACACACACACACACACACACACACACACACACACAGAGTAACCTCATAGAGCCACAGTTGACACGTAACCTCATCAAGAACCTACTCCTTTCCCCCAGCCCCTCCCTACCTCACCCAGGGGCGCTCGCGTGGGTCGACCCGAGTTATTGTTTTCGCCACAATGATGTAAGACTAGACCCTGGTCGACCATAGATACCCTCCCACCTTCCAAGTCTTATTCTCATGTCTTTCTTCCCTTTCCCCGTCGTGCTTCAACCTGTGTGTTCGCTTCTTCACTTCTCGTACCGTCTTCACTGCTATCTGCCTTAATGTCACTGTCTTCATCGTCAACGCTGTGACATTCTTATCTTGGTTTTCTGTATCATTGTTATCTTCGTTATCTCGTGTTTCTTACCGAGGTATATCAGAGTGCACCCCTGGGGGAATGATTACTGGGAAAGATAACAGTATATGGGTGGTTGTGAGAACAGTAGGATGATCCACCCGTAAGCTACCTAAGAAGCTGTTCCATACACTCCCTGCGAGTAAGCTACTTACGAAGCTGCTCCTTAACTCTCCTCTTGTTTTGACCTACTTTAGCAGCAGTTCACGACTTTCCACCGTGGTGAATGATGGCACACACACACACACACACACACACACACACACACACCTGCGAGAGATGGGCAATGGTGTAGAATTGGAGCGGGTGGGCGTCATGTACAACATGAAGGGAAAGAGCAATCACTGGCCACCATCTCCCGTTGTGAGTTCAACTCTCGTAAAGACGGAGTTGGTCGGGCGCCTGTGTTGGACATGGTCGACACAACCCCAGTACACGACCCTCAGTACACGACTCCCAGTACACGAACCCCAGTACGCTTAGGGGGGGGGGGGTGGGATTAGAGGTAGGGGCAATGGTAAAAACAGTCAATGTATAACTCTCTCTCTCTCTCTCTCTCTCTCTCTCTCTCTCTCTCTCTCTCTCTCTCTCTCTCTCTCTCTCTCTCTCTCTCTCGAAGTGAGAGGGCTATCCCAGCTGCGATCGAACCGAGGCCCTTGCGAGTCATCACTTGAAGACGGTGTAGTGTTTACATTATTCCTCCAACCTGCTCACTTCATAAGTTGCAACGTCGTCTTCTTTTACTGGATATTCGAGCGGTTTACTTCACGCAGTCTTCCCTTGTGGTAAATATGAGATTTCTCCGAGTTAATGAGAGTATTCGTAAAGAGATGAACTGGTATTGCAGTGGAATTTATTAAAAAAGGGGGTGACTGTATTGTTGACTGGTTGGTAAGGTTATTTAATGTATGTATGACTCATGGTGAGGTGCCTGAGGATTGGCGGAATGCGTGCATAGTGCCATTGTACAAAGGCAAAGGGGATAAGAGTGAATGCTCAAATTACAGAGGTATAAGTTTGTTGAGTATTCCTGGTAAATTATATGGGAGGGTATTGATTGAGAGGGTGAAGGCATGTACAGAGCATCAGATTGGGGAAGAGCAGTGTGGTTTCAGAAGTGGTAGAGGATGTGTGGATCAGGTGTTTGCTTTGAAGAATGTATGTGAGAAATACTTAGAAAAGCAAATGGATTTGTATGTAGCATTTATGGATCTGGAGAAGGCATATGATAGAGTTGATAGAGATGCTCTGTGGAAGGTATTAAGAATATATGGTGTGGGAGGAAAGTTGTTAGAAGCAGTGAAAAGTTTTTATCGAGGATGTAAGGCATGTGTACGTGTAGGAAGAGAGGAAAGTGATTGGTTCTCAGTGAATGTAGGTTTGCGGCAGGGGTGTGTGATGTCTCCATGGTTGTTTAATTTGTTTATGGATGGGGTTGTTAGGGAGGTAAATGCAAGAGTTTTGGAAAGAGGGGCAAGTATGAAGTCTGTTGGGGATGAGAGAGCTTGGGAAGTGAGTCAGTTGTTGTTCGCTGATGATACAGCGCTGGTGGCTGATTCATGTGAGAAACTGCAGAAGCTGGTGACTGAGTTTGGTAAAGTGTGTGGAAGAAGAAAGTTAAGAGTAAATGTGAATAAGAGCAAGGTTATTAGGTACAGTAGGGTTGAGGGTCAAGTCAATTGGGAGGTGAGTTTGAATGGAGAAAAACTGGAGGAAGTGAAGTGTTTTAGATATCTGGGAGTGGATCTGGCAGCGGATGGAACCATGGAAGCGGAAGTGGATCATAGGGTGGGGGAGGGGGCGAAAATTCTGGGGGCCTTGAAGAATGTGTGGAAGTCGAGAACATTATCTCGGAAAGCAAAAATGGGTATGTTTGAAGGAATAGTGGTTCCAACAATGTTGTATGGTTGCGAGGCGTGGGCTATGGATAGAGTTGTGCGCAGGAGGATGGATGTGCTGGAAATGAGATGTTTGAGGACAATGTGTGGTGTGAGGTGGTTTGATCGAGTGAGTAACGTAAGGGTAAGAGAGATGTGTGGAAATAAAAAGAGCGTGGTTGAGAGAGCAGAAGAGGGTGTTTTGAAATGGTTTGGGCACATGGAGAGAATGAGTGAGGAAAGATTGACCAAGAGGATATATGTGTCGGAGGTGGAGGGAACGAGGAGAAGAGGGAGACCAAATTGGAGGTGGAAGGATGGAGTGAAAAAGATTTTGTGTGATCGGGGCCTGAACATGCAGGAGGGTGAGAGGAGGGCGAGGAATAGAGTGAATTGGAGCGATGTGGTATACCGGGGTTGACGTGCTGTCAGTGGATTGAATCAAGGCATGTGAAGCGTCTGGGGTAAACCATGGAAAGCTGTGTAGGTATGTATATTTGCGTGTGTGGACGTATGTGTATACATGTGTATGGGGGGGGGGGGGTTGGGCCATTTCTTTCGTCTGTTTCCTTGCGCTACCTCGCAAACGCGGGAGACAGCGACAAAGTAAAAAAAAAAAAAAAAAAAAAAAAATATATATATATATATATATATATATATATATATATATATATATATATATATATATATATATATATATATATATCATACATATTCGCCACTTCCCGTGTCAGCGAGGTAGCGTCAAGAACAAAGGACTGAGCCTTGTCAGGGAATATCCTCACTTGGCCCTCTTCTCTGTTCCTTCTTTTGGAATAGTCAAAGGTGGAGGGGAGGATTTCCAGCCATACATAATTAACCACTGCTTACAAAGCAGGAGATCTTGCCCCAACCCTCGTGTTTAGTTATACATTTTATACCTTGTTATTTCCTCTATTTTTTTTCCATGTAATGCAACGCTCTGGACGTCAGCCATGTCCACCGATCGGAACAGCGTGGGTCATGAAGTGTGGTGATGTATGTGTGTTGTTTCCTCTGGCCACACTTCCAGGTGGCTAGAGGTGTTAATGGAACTTCGTTGTGATGATGGCAACACTCGTAGTAAACATGCCCTCGACCAATCAACGCCAAGTTTACATACTGACTCCATCCCTCAGGATAGTCTCCAGTAGTACATGATAAAGGTGCGTGAGATATTTAACCAGTTGGAAATCGCACTACCTTGTGGATTCCTTCGTGTGTGGATCACCACAACTGGTAGACGAGTTTGAGCCAGAGTTGATTTACCAACTTTGGCTGCGTGTGGACGTATGAATCATGACCAGAACACTGCCATTGCGGGAGAGAACGGAGGATAATATACCACTTGGAGGATGCCACAGAAAACGGGGTAGTCAGGAGGAAGTGTTGACTTTGCTACAGTGTTGGTATTACGTTCATCTTACGACCATGACGTACCTGAGTTACGGCTGGTTGATGACGTAACCCGTTATGTAGTGTTTAAAGTTTAGGCCCACGTGCATAATGAGAGCGTACATGGTGCTATGATTATCTATAGCATCTGAAGAAGGTGTTAGTCATTCGTTTGGTGAGGTAGCTTACGTTGACGGCCTTAATAACCCTGGCAGTTGGGTGGGCCTAAAGCCCGAACAACCAGTCAACCATCTTAAAGCAATGGTACGGTCGTTAGCTTAATGTCTGCCATATGAAACACAACCAAAAGTAACGAATGTGAAATATAATTGTAAAAGTCTTCTAGATATTTCTGTCTTCCTTAGGTGTCAAACACCTTGAATGAAGTGAAGTAACAACACAACAACCGCCTCTTGTGTTGTGAAGACGCAACACAAGAACACCTCTTCGTGTTGTGAGGGAAGGACACATTCCCTTGCCCTGTTGTGTGTACACTACAGTATACCTGGTGGTGAAGGCTCACAACACAGCCTGCTCGTGCGAGGTGGGGGACAACATGAGGGCAAGCGGAGTAGACCACCACAGCAGATGGTCGGCCACCTCCTTTTACCTCGGGGTTGTGGGGAGGAGGAGGAGGAGGAGGGGAGGAAAGGAAGGGCTCGCCCGCTAATACCACCTTACATCGTTAACGACTGGTGACGGACGCCATGTTAACTACCCCCCTCTCAGTACAGGAAGGACACAGTGATGGAGGTAACTTGAAACTTGACTATAATCACGCGTAACAATGTACACTATGTATATACGCACATATTTCTCTGAGGGCAGACGAGATCACTACCCACGCATCTCCTACGTGTCTTAGAGGTGACTAAGAGGGTCGCAGGGCAGTAGGGGTGGGGGGGGGGGAATCTTCCTCTCCTGTATTAGTTTCCAAACGCAGGAACAGAAGAGAGAGCCATATTAGGATCTATATTTATCCTCGTAGCCACTGCCATCTCTTCTGGACGCTACCTTGCTCATGCAGGAAATAGCGAACATGTGTGAAGGAAAAAGATAAATACATTGTTTGTGTATATATATATATATATATATATATATATATATATATATATATATATATATATATATATATATATATAAAAGGAGAGAGAGAGAGAGAGAGAGAGAGAGAGAGAGAGAGAGAGAGAGAGAGAGAGAGAGAGAGAAAAGTATGACCAGCGAGTATTGGCTCTGTCCCCACCCCTCATATGCCCCAGTGTTCGTCAACGCCCCCCTGGTGGACTGGTTCCTATACAGACCATATCATCTTCTGGGCTCGTGTCTGTCGAGACGTCGCTTGACACTGTAGTAAACATGACGTCTCCAGCACCAACACACACACACACACACACACACACACACACACACACACATCACTGCCCAGTAAACCCAGCTGAGGATGGTGGTAATGAGGAGACAGACGACGCTGTGCTCCATCACTACCATCTACAACACCTCCTGTACTACATCACATAACAACCTCCACCACAACGCAGGTTGTGTACAAGTACTGAACGAATGGAGTAAGTTGAGTTATGAGGGAGTCAATGTGGACAACTTAACAGGAGTTTCAAGAATTGTATGCCAGTATGATGAAAGATGGGGGCGTCACGATTTAAAGAACTCCCTCCACGTACAGTAACAGGTCGGTAATATTATATATAGGTCCGTTGTTCACAACTACAACTCCATCATACCAAACAGCATAACAACTTAAAGTACTGACCACTACAACGCCTTTAACGAGGACACCAACAGTGCACTACCAAACAACACTCCTGCACGGTTGGAACCCCAGCAGAACGGAGAGTAACACGTAACTCGGGTTTTGACGGTTGTAACAACTTTAACAACATCATCATTAACCACTACAACGCTCCCCTGACCCGAACCCACGTCACTGTTGAGAACCACAAGCGCAGGAGAGCACAGCACCACCTGACATCTACGATACTTTCACGTCGAAGGAAAAAAAAGGTCTACCTACATCACACCCTTGAGACAACGACCTTTGCTTTCACTACGAGAACGACACGGCCGGCCTACACCACCCTCGACGACCACGACATGGATCCAGCCACTACACCTGACGCACATCATCATCTTCTACATCTGACGTACGACAACATCGTCGTCTACACCTGACGTACGACAACATCGTCGTCCACACCTGACGTACGACAACATCATCATCTACACCTGACGTACGACAACATCATCATCTACACCTGACGTACGACAACATCGTCGTCTACACCTGACGTACGACAACATCGTCGTCTACACATGACATACGACAACATCATCTACACCTGACGTACGACAACATCATCTTCTACATCTGGCGCACGACAACATCATCTTCTACATCTGACGTACGACAACATCATCTTCACCTGACGTACGACAACATTATCTTTTACACCTGACGTACGACAGCATCGTCTTCTACACCTGACGTACGACATCATCATCATCTACATCCTCGTGTGTTTCATCATTCTCATCACGCGTCGCCTCATGCAAATGACTACACGTCTCCCTACGCTCTCCCACGATCGTGTACGTTGGCCTCTCTCTCTCTCTCTCTCTCTCTCTCTCTCTCTCTCTCTCTCTCTCTCTCTCTCTCTCTCTCTCTCTCTCTCACCAGGTTCTGTGCTGGTCCTGGGTGAGGCCAATGCTTTCATTCATCAGTGAACCCAGGCCTTCATTCAGTGGTGGCCTCGCGTGTTCATTCACTGGCAATCGTGTAACTTCATTCGTTGACAAGCCCGTGGTTTCACTCATTGGTGGGCACGTAGCTTCATTCATCTGGCGAACGTGTCGCTTCATTCATCAGCGAGCCCGTGCCTCCATTCAGGGGTAAACCCAACGCATCATTCATTGGTGAACCCATAGCTTCATTCATCGGTAATCTCATGGCCTTCATTCATCTGGTGAGTTCGTACCTTCATCTATTCTATTTAGCTGCTTCATTCATTCGTGAGCTTGTGGCCGCCGTCGTTCATTTGCGAGTTGAGTTTCATTCATCGGTGATCCCGTGACTTCATTCAACGGTGACCTCCCCCCCCTCCACCATCCTAGCTTCATTCCCGATACTTTCTTGCCAGGTCTGCATCTGTTTACGTAATGTCTTCATATATATTGACCAGCCATCTTTATGTTGCTCTTCCAGCGTTTTTTCTTTTTTCCATTCCAGCTGGATTTGTTCCCTTCCAACAGGTCGTGTTCCCTTCCAACAGGTCGTGTTCCCTTCCAGCTGGATTTGTTCCCTTCCAACAGGTCGTGTTCCCTTCCAGCTGGATTTGTTCCCTTCCAACAGGTCGTGTTCCCTTCCAACAAGACTTGTTCCATTCCAGTTGATTTTGTTCTTTCCCAGTGGGTCTTCTGCGTGTCTTGTTCCCTTCCAGCAGGTCTCGTTTCTTTCCAAAAGGTTTACTTCCTTTCCATTAGGTCTTGATTCTTTCTAGTAGGTTCACCTTGCTCCATTCCAGCAGGTCTTGTTCCGTTCCAGCAGGTTTCATTCCTTTCCAGCAGGTCTTGTTCTTTTCCAGTTGGCCTTACTCTCTTCTAATGGATACTCCTCGTTCCCTCCCAGTATGCCTCTCTCCTTTCCAGCAGGTCTTGTTTCATTCCAGCAGGTCTTGTTTCATTCCAGCAGGTCTTGTTTCATTCCAGCAGGTCTTGTTCCGTTCCAGAAGGTCTTGTTTAATTGCAGCAGGCCTTGTTTCATTCCAGCAGGTCTTGTTTCATTCCAGCAGGTTTTTTTTTCGTTCCAGCAGGTCTTGTTTCATTCCAGCAGGTCTTGTTTCATTCCAGCAGGTCTTGTTTCATTCCAGCAGGTCTTGTTCCGTTCCAGAAGGCCTTGTTTCATTCCAGCAGGTTTTTTTTCGTTCCAGCAGGTCTTGCTCCATCTGGTAGCAGGTCCAGTACGTGTTCTGACGTCATGTGGTCATCCGGTTTCTCAACTTTGCCTGGTCATTTCTTGTCAGTGAAAATCACGTTCAGGTTCTCACGATGGTCTTCAACTTATGATGGTCTTCAGCTTATGATGGTCTTCAGCTTATGATGGTCTTTAGCTTATGATGGTCTTCAACTTATGATGGTCTTCAGCTTATGATGGTCTTCAGCTTATGATGGTCCTCAACTTATGATGGTCTTCAGCTTATGATGGTCTTCAACTTATGATGGTCTTCAGCTTATGATGGTCTTTAGCTTATGATGGTCTTCAGCTTATGATGGTCTAAAACTTATGATGGTCTTCAACTTATGATGGTCTTCAACTTATGATGGTCCTCAACTTATGATGGTCTTCAGCTTATGATGGTCTTTAGCTTATGATGGTCTTCAGCTTATGATGGTCTAAAACTTATGATGGTCTTCAACTTATGATGGTCTTCAACTTATGATGGTCCTCAACTTATGATGGTCTTCAGCATATGATGGTCCTCAGCTTATGACGGTCTTTAACTTATGATGGTCTTCAACTTATGATGATGGTCTTCAACTTATGATTTAATCTAATCTGATTTTTTGATGGATTTCCTTTCAGTTTCGTTTCATCATCCCCTCGTGTGTGGTTGATGAGCCTCATGTTTCGTCTTGTTGCATCAAAGTTGGGATTCAATACAGTTTTATTTTGTAATCACAAGAATCTTAATATCAGATAAGATCTGGTTTTCCTCCTATTTCCAATTTTAAGATCATGTATACATCATTCACCATCTGTAATGTATTATGGATAATACTGATATTGTATATGTCAAATGTATTGAATATTAGATCTGATGCTGATATTGCTTGCTAGTTAGACTGTAATTTATTTCCTAACAGCTTTGAACATGCTACTAATACTCTCATAGTTGAACATATTCATAGAACAACGTAGTAAGAGCCACTGCTTCTCTTCCCATGCCATTGTTATGGTAATGTAATGTAATCAGTGTAATCACGTTGAACTGGTTGTGGTGTTGACTGTGTGTGTCGACCCGCTGGGAGTAAGCTGGGGCTTGGAGACAGTAGACTCGCCCAGTGACTCATGCTGCATGATGCGGTATTGGGTGGGTGGGCGGATGGTTCAGGTCTGAACAACGCAACAACCTTGTTAACGTCGTTGCCTCAGAAAACCTGATGTCTTCATCGTTAGCAACACACATCAGGGGGACCAGCATGTGTTAACCCTGACCACATTCATCTTTCCTCCCCTTCCGTCTTTCTCCCTTGAAAAGTCAGGTTTGTAAACACCTGTTGAGGTCAGGTCAACTCCTGTTATGATTTTACTCTTTTGATCTTCATCATCATGAACGTTTGGAGCATATTTCAGTCATTCAACAA
>NC_092232.1:36995156-37000156 GCF_036320965.1 Panulirus ornatus
AGTCAGTGGACGCATCACAGGTGGAGTCAGTGGACGCATCACGGGTGGAGTCAGTGGACGCATCATAGGTGGAGTCAGTGGACGCATCACAGGTGGAGTCAGTGGACGCATCACGGGTGGAGTCAGTGGACGCATCACGGGTGGAGTCCCTCTTAATGGTTCACAACAAGACATCTTCCTCTTTATGTTTGGAGGAGTGAAGGCAAGAAGGAAAGGATCGTTGCATGGGCCAAACGAGTGGTACTCGACAGCCACTGAAGTGGTGGCTGACTGCTCAGCTGTCGCTAACCTTTACGATCGCCAGCGGTGATAGGTTACCTCCCTGGTCGGTGAGTGCCTGCTGTCTACCAGAGAGAGAGAGAGAGAGAGAGAGAGAGAGAGAGAGAGAGAGAGAGAGAGAGAGAGAGAGAGCAGGTAACAGTCATAAACATGATGAATAAAATATGAAGAGAAAGGCGTGCACAACAGCAAGCCTACCCAACCCACGCCAGGCTGACTGTCCTTCACAACCTAACCTAACCTAACCTAACCTCACCAGTCCAGACTGTACACCAGGGGGCGGGGAGCCTCCGTCAGCACCCACCTCTCCTGCAGGCTCGGCCTAGAAGACCTCAGACCTCCTCCAGGAGAGTGTGGGGGAGCCTTCCCCAGCACTTGCCTCCTGAGGAGTACCTCCCTTGCCCTGTCTTCCCTCCTCAATATCTCCATGTTGACCCCACAGTGTAGCAGTTACTGTGTGGACAATCTGTGTGTCTATGATCCTATCCCCATGGCATTCTCCTTTGGTGTTTTACATTGCAAAAGCAAAGCGACAACCCTGAGCATTCCATGGATACATGGTTGCAGTAATCAGCTCTGCTGGCCATTGTGACAGTGATGTACCAGAGGTGGCGACTGTGAGTACACGTCTTCCCTGGGACAGTGGCCCAAGAACCTCACAGTCTCGTGTCTTAGTTAACAGTGGATGGATGTGGATAACTTTTCGTCGTTACCCACTGAGGATTTTCCACCTGGCTACAGTCATTAAGGATCTGGCCTTAACTAGATATTGCCAGCGAGAGGTTCAAGGCGATGCTAATACGAGAGTCAAGATCTCACGTCCAGAGACTTATGTTATCTACACCTAAGTGACCCAGACAAGAGAAGGGTCCATACAGTACTGTTCAGCAACACCTCCCCCCCAGCCTGCAGTGCTGGCGATAGTTATATAGTCGTCAAGACCTTGGCAGTACAGGAAGCATCATGTGTACTTACGCAAACACGTCTGGACCCAAAGCTCCACCACACAACACATACCTGTTCAGAGAGGAAAAAAAACCAGGTGTTAATGATAATCATGATTGTATAAGTTTATAACATAATATACTCAAGTTTCTTCATCACAAATGTAAAATATAAACATGTATGCTAATCCAGTAGATAAAGATAGCTCCTTTAGGCACACAATTATTCGAACAATGCAGATAAGAAGGCAGTCTCGTACCAAACATTCCTGACGACACAGGTGAGGGAAACGTTGGTAATAATTTCATCAGTTGAAAGATTCTTGTTTAGATCAGTGGGACAGATGGCAGCACCTGCCAAGCAGGAGGGAGGCCATAGCTCCTCCAAGCAAGAGGGAGGCCATGGCTCCTCCAAGCAGGACGGAGACCATGGCTCCTCCAAGCAGGACGGAGGCCATGGCTCCTCCTGCATTCTGTACTGGTCTTGCTGTGTACAGCTGTTGGACAGCTGTGGCCTGACCCCCACTCACTGGTTCTGTTTGTTATCCTGTAAATTGATAGCCTCTTACCCATCGATAACCATCATATCAAACAACCCAAGTTGTAGAAAACACTTCGCACGAGAGAAAAGAGCTTGTTAACGAAATAAATATATATGAGGCGTTTGGCCCCTTATAGTTGGTCTTTCATAATTGCTGTGGTATCTGAACTCGTCATAATCATACAGTGTAACTCCTTCTTCGAGCTTCCTCAAGATGCAGGGCGAGTCGGTCGGTGATATATATATATATATATATATATATATATATATATATATATATATATATATATATATATATATATATATATATATATATTCTTAATACCTTCCACAGAGCATCTCTATCAACTCTATCATATGCCTTCTCCAGATCCATAAATGCTACATACAAATCCATTTGCTTTTCTAAGTATTTCTCACATACATTCTTCAAAGCAAACACCTGATCCACACATCCTCTACCACTTCTGAAACCACACTGCTCTTCCCCAATCTGATGCTCTGTACATGCCTTCACCCTCTCAATCAATACCCTCCCATACAATTTGCCAGGAATACTCAACAAACTTATACCTCTGTAATTTGAGCACTCACTCTTATCCCCTTTGCCTTTGTACAATGGCACTATGCACGCATTCCGCCAATCCTCAGGTGTTTGCTTTGAAGAATGTATGTGAGAAATACTTAGAAAAGCAAATGGATTTGTATGTAGCATTTATGGATCTGGAGAAGGCATATGATAGAGTTGATAGAGATGCTCTGTGGAAGGTATTAAGAATATATGGTGTGGGAGGCAAGTTGTTAGAAGCAGTGAAAAGTTTTTATCGAGGATGTAAGGCATGTGTACGTGTAGGAAGAGAGGAAAGTGATTGGTTCTCAGTGAATGTAGGTTTGCGGCAGGGGTGTGTGATGTCTCCATGGTTGTTTAATTTGTTTATGGATGGGGTTGTTAGGGAGGTGAATGCAAGAGTTGTGGAAAGAGGGGCAAGTATGAAGTCTGTTGGGGATGAGAGAGCTTGGGAAGTGAGTCAGTTGTTGTTCGCTGGTGATACAGCGCTGGTGGCTGATTCATGTGAGAAACTGCATAAGCTGGTGACTGAGTTTGGTAAAGTGTGTGAAAGAAGAAAGTTAAGAGTAAATGTGAATAAGAGCAAGGTTATTAGGTACGGTAGGGTTGAGGGTCAAGTCAATTGGGAGGTGAGTTTGAATGAGAAAAACTGGAGGAAGTGAAGTGTTTTAGATATCTGGGAGTGGATCTGGCAGCGGATGGAAACATGGAAGCGGAAGTGGATCATAGGGTGGGGGAGGGGGCGAAAATTCTGGGAGCCTTGAAGAATGTGTGGAAGTCGAGAGCATTATCTAAAATGGGTATGTTTGAAGGAATAGTGGTTCCAACAATGTTGTATGGTTGCGAGGCGTGGACTATGGATAGAGTTGTGCGCAGGAGGATGGATGTGCTGGAAATGAGATGTTTGAGGACAATGTGTGGTGTGAGGTGGTTTGATCGAGTAAGTAACGTAAGGGTAAGAGAGATGTGTGGAAATAAAAAGAGCGTGGTTGAGAGAGCAGAAGAGGGTGTTTTGAAATTGTTTGGTCACATGGAGAGAATGAGTGAGGGAAGATTGATCAAGAGGATATATGTGTCGGAGGTGGAGGGAACGAGGAGAAGAGGGAGACCAAATTGGAGGTGGAAAGATGGAGTGAAAAAGATTTTGTGTGATCGGGGCCTGAACATGCAGGAGGGTGAAAGGAGGGCAAGGAATAGAATGAATTGGAGCGATGTGGTATACCGGGGTTGACGTGCTGTCAATGGATTGAATCAAGGCATGTGAAGCGTCTGGGGTAAACCATGGAAAGCTGTGTAGGTATGTATATTTGCGTGTGTGGACGTATGTATATACATGTGTATGGGGGTGGGTTGGGCCATTTCTTTCGTCTGTTTCCTTGCGCTACCTCGCAAACGCGGGAGACAGCGACAAAAAAAAAAAAAAAAATATATATATATATATATATATATATATATATATATATATATATATATATATATATATATATATATAAGACCTACACCCTCTGGAGGAGCCTCCATAACATGTTACCTTGAGACTGCCACTGACTACAGAGGCAGCGTAATAACTACCTCGGAAATGTAACTGTATCTCGGGCATGTGTAATGAGCAGGTGGGACTCGTAACTCTACCCTCCGAACATATAATGAAACAGGAGCGGAGCTGCCAATTGGTTCCATGCGCTCAGGGCAGGTGAGGAAAAACGGATTAGCGTTGTGTTCATCTCCAGGTGGAACCTCCTCCCAGCTGTAATACTACAAGTCAGTCGATGTTATGAGGTTAGGGTAGGATTAGGCATGATGCTCATAATTTAGACGTAATGGTAAGAACATAAAGGCTGCTGCCGTAAAGATTTGTTCTCTCCATTCGTGAGCGTCTCGAACCCCATCATTAGTACTGTCTCTCGTCACCAGAGGGCAAGACTAGCGTGGTTTCTACCATCAGGAGCAACAGTGGTCGTAAGAGAGGATAGCCATTGAGGAATTGGTTGAGCACGTCTCTGTGTCCTCAGGGGAGGCTTAATAACGTCATAATTGACTGAAATACTTTATCTAGCCTGGAGGTTAAGAGGTTAATGGAGGCAGATAACACAGTAGAAGACGGGCGGGCTATAGATGAGAGTAAGTAAGTCTTCCAGTGACCAGCCAGACGGTACGGGAGGACACACAACACAGTCATCATCCAGTCCTTTAACCAAGACGTCCCACCGCCCGAGGCTTTCTACATACCCACACTAACAAGACCGTGGGTGGGTTGCCGGCACTAGTGTCTCCGTGCCGGGAGCGGGAGTTGCCCGTCTTGATGGTGTTCCTGGCGTCACTGTAGGGCGAGGGCCTCGCCAAGGAACTCTTTTAGCACGAAGGGAAAAACATTTTTATCATCTGAGGACAGACAGCGCCACCCTCCAGCACACAACGTCTGTCCATCTGTTACTGTTTGATTGGGATTCATCCAGGAGTGTCAGCCCCACGGGTCATGCAGGAGTGTCTCAGCCCCACGGGTCATGCAGGAGTGTCTCAGCCCCACGGGTCATGCAGGAGTGTCTCAGCCCCACGGGTCATGCAGGAGTGTCTCAGCCCCACGGGTCATGCAGGAGTGTCAGCCCCACGGGTCATGCAGAAGTGTCTCAGCCCCACGGGTCATGCAGGATTGTCTCAGCCCCACGGG
>NC_092232.1:37005156-37035156 GCF_036320965.1 Panulirus ornatus
GTTGGGGATGAGAGAGCTTGGGAAGTGAGTCAGTTGTTGTTCGCTGATGATACAGCGCTGGTGGCGGATTCATGTGAGAAACTGCAGAAGCTGGTGACGGAGTTTGGTAAAGTGTGTGGAAGAAGAAAGTTAAGAGTAAATGTGAATAAGAGCAAGGTTATTAGGTACAGTAGGGTTGAGGGTCAAGTCAATTGGGAGGTGAGTTTGAATGGAGAAAAACTGGAGGAAGTGAAGTGTTTTAGATATCTGGGAGTGGATCTGTCAGCGGATGGAACCATGGAAGCGGAAGTGGATCATAGGGTGGGGGAGGGGGCGAAAATTTTGGGAGCCTTGAAAAATGTGTGGAAGTCGAGAACATTATCCCGGAAAGCAAAAATGGGTATGTTTGAAGGAATAGTAGTTCCAACAATGTTGAAACCAACAGATGTGTCGCGAGATGTGTGGGTCCATTGTGATATATGAGGACGTATGACTTTTCATGTGTAGATAGATGGAATCTGATATATAGGTTCTCTTCTACGGACACTTATATATATCTTTTCTTTCTTTCAAACTATTCGCCATTTCCCGCGTTAGCGAGGTAGCGTTAAGAACAGAGAACTGGGCCTTTAAGGGAATATCCTCACCTGGCCCCCTTCTCTATTCCCTCTTTTGGAAAATTAAAAAAAATAAGAGGGGAGGATTTCCAGCCCCCTGCTCCCTCCCCTTTTAGTCGCCTTCTACGACACGCAGGGAATACGTGGGAAGTATTCTTTCTCCCCTATCCCCAGGGATATATATATATATATATATATATATATATATATATATATATATATATATATATATATATATATATATATATATGTATATATATATACATATATATATATATATATATATATATATATATATATATATATATATATATATATATATATATATATATAGTATGAGGTCTGTTGGGGATGAGAGAGCTTGGGAAGTGAGTCAGTTGTTGTTCGCTGATGATACAGCGCTGGTGGCGGATTCATGTGAGAAACTGCAGAAGCTGGTGACGGAGTTTGGTAAAGTGTGTGGAAGAAGAAAGTTAAGAGTAAATGTGAATAAGAGCAAGGTTATTAGGTACAGTAGGGTTGAGGGTCAAGTCAATTGGGAGGTGAGTTTGAATGGAGAAAAACTGGAGGAAGTGAAGTGTTTTAGATATCTGGGAGTGGATCTGTCAGCGGATGGAACCATGGAAGCGGAAGTGGATCATAGGGTGGGGGAGGGGGCGAAAATTTTGGGAGCCTTGAAAAATGTGTGGAAGTCGAGAACATTATCCCGGAAAGCAAAAATGGGTATGTTTGAAGGAATAGTAGTTCCAACAATGTTGTATGGTTGCGAGGCGTGGGCTATGGATAGAGTTGTGCGCAGGAGGATGGATGTGCTGGAAATGAGATGTTTGAGGACAATGTGTGGTGTGAGGTGGTTTGATCGAGTAAGTAACGTAAGGGTAAGAGAGATGTGTGGAAATAAAAAGAGCGTGGTTGAGAGAGCAGAAGAGGGTGTTTTGAAATGGTTTGGGCACATGGAGAGAATGAGTGAGGAAAGATTGACCAAGAGGATATATGTGTCGGAGGTGGCGGGAACGAGGAGAAGAGGGAGACCAAATTGGAGGTGGAAAGATGGAGTGAAAAGGATTTTGTGTGATCGGGGCCTGAACATGCAGGAGGGTGAAAGGAGGGCAAGGAATAGAGTGAATTGGAGCGATGTGGTATACAGGGGTTGACGTGCTGTCAGTGGATTGAATCAAGGCATGTGAAGCGTCCGGGGTAAACCATGGAAAGCTTTGTAGGTATGTATATTTGCGTGTGTGGACGTGTGTATGTACATGTGTATGGGGAGGGTTGGGCCATTTCTTTCGTCTGTTTCCTTGCGCTACCTCGCAAACGCGGGAGACAGCGACAAAGTATAAAAAAAAAAAAAAAAAAAAAAAAAATATATATATATATATATATATATATATATATATATATATATATATATATATATATATTATCCCTGGGGATAGGGGATTAAGAATACTTCCCACGTATTCCCTGCCTGTCGTAGAAGGCGACTAAAAGGGGAGGGAGCGGGGGACTGGAAATCCTCCCCTCTCGTTTTTTTTTTTTTTTTTCTTTTTGCAAAAGAAGGAACAGAGAAGGGGGCCAGGTGAGGATATTCCAAAAAAGGCCCAGTCCTCTGTTCTTAACGCTATGGCGAATAGTTTAAAAGAATAGAAAAAATATATTCCTATGAGTCCAAGGGGAAAATGAATAGGACTATATTTGATCACGCGCAAAATCTTGATAGATAGACAGATAATCATCACGTGCAAAATCTAGATAGATAGACAGATAGATAGATAATCACTACCTGGCGTTTATCACATGACCTACACCTGTCAGCAGTAACACAGTCCAGCAGCTCCGCCATACGAACAGGTAAAACACAGGATCACCCGAGCGGCAGTTTGACCCTCACTATACGAGCGGTGCCATCTCATGGACGACCTCACCTCTGGGGTCACACAACTGGCTCATGTGAGCTCAGAACTGGCTCATGTGAGCACGAACTGGCTCATGTGAGCACAGAACTGGCTCATGTGAGCTTAGAACCGGCTCATGTGAGCTCAGAACTGGCTCATGTGAGCACGAACTGGCTCATGTGAGCACGAACTGGCTCATGTGAGCACAGAACTGGCTCATGTGAGCTTAGAACCGGCTCATGTGAGCTCAGAACTGGCTCATGTGAGCACGAACTGGCTCATGTGAGCACAGAACTGGCTCGTGTGAGCTCAGAACTGGCTCGTGTGAGTTCAGAACTGGCTCGTGTGAGCTCAGAACTGGCTCGTGTGAGTTCAGAACTGGCTCATGTGAGCTCAGAACTGGCTCATGTGAGCTCAGAACTGGCTCGTGTGAGCTCAGGACTTTCTCATGTGAGCACAGGACTGGCTCATGTGAGCTCAGAACTGGCTCATGTGAGCACAGAACTGGCTCATGTGAGCACAGAACTGGCTCATGTGAGCACAGAACTGGCTCATGTGAGCTCAGAACTGGCTCATGTGAGCTCAACAGGCTCATGTGAGCTCAGAACTGGCTCATGTGAGCACAGACTTTCTTATGTGAGCTCAGAACTGGCTCATGTGAGCTCAGAACTGGCTCATGTGAGCTCAGAACTGGCTCATGTGAGCACGAACTGGCTCATGTGAGCACAGAACTGGCTCATATGAGCTCAGAACTGGCTCATGTGAGCTCAGAACTGGCTCATGTGAGCACAGAACTGGCTGATGTGAGCTCAGAACTGGCTGATCTGAGCTCAGAACTGGCTCATGTGAGCTCAGAACTGGCTCGGTGTGAGTTCAGAAATAGCTCATGTGAGTTCAGAACTGGCTCATGTGAGCTCAGAACTGGCTCATGTGAGCCTAGATCTGGCTCATGTGAGCACAGAACTGGCTCATGTGAGCACAGAACTGGCGGGGTTCTTTAAAACCAGACATTAAAAAGATATCTATTCATGAAGACAAAAAAGAGAGGTAACGATAAAAAATGAATAAATGAAATGTTGTGAAATTTCAAAGGTTACAAAACACATCCAGAAAGTGTCGACTGCCACTCGTGTGGGATCTGATCCATCACACTCAAGTTACGTTAAGTTATAAGAAGGTGTAGGAGCTGCTGTGTGCTGGGCATATACTTGTGAATGTCTGGGGTGAGAGAGAGAGAGAGAGAGAGAGAGAGAGAGAGAGAGAGAGAGAGAGAGAGAGAGAGAGAGAGACTAATTTGTGAATAATACTTTGACGTCACTCGAATGAATCAAATTGCAAACCTAAAAATCATATATATATATATATATATATATATATATATATATATATATATATATATATATATATATATATATATATATATATATATATCAGTTGATGAAATAATGTGTACGGCCTCATCAGAGAAGTTAGCACTTAAAGGAGTTCATCCTGTCCCTGCTACTGAATGTAGCGCAGGTCTGGAGCTGCAGGAGCCGATGGGTGAAGGACGCTCATCTGAAAGGCTTCTGGCGTCACCATGGGACACCCTATGATGTATCCTGCAGCTCCGGGGCCGCGCTACGTTCAGCAGCAGGGACAAGGGACGGACTCGCTTTAAAAGGGAAGCAGTTTGGGGGCCCACCGCGAGAGGGCAGCGTTGTGTAGAAACAGCCTACTAGATCACCGTCCTCGGTGACGTTTAATGGGGAACACGTATGCAAATGAAGAGACGTGAGGGAATTGATGGGCTTTAGGAGGCTGACAACCACTGGAAATGGGGACAGTAGAGAGAATGGGGAGATGTTATCTAGGGAGAGTGAAATGGGTAACCTTTACGTGAAGGGAGACACGGTACACGGGTGATACATGGGTGAAGGGAAGTAGATGGGGAGGAACTGTGAAGTTGGGATAAACACAAGGATGAGTAAGAGTATATTGTCCCAGAACTATAGAGTATATTGTCCCAGAACTATAGAGTATATTGTACCAGAACTATAGAGTATATTGTACCAGAACTATAGAGTATATTGTACCAGAACTATAGAGTATATTGTACCAGAACTATAGAGTATATTGTACCAGAACTATAGAGTATATTGTACCAGAACTATAGAGTATATTGTACCAGAACTATAGAGTATATTGTCCCAGAACTATAGAGTATATTGTACCAGAACTATAGAGTATATTGTACCAGAACTATAGAGTATATTGTACCAGAACTATAGAGTATATTGTACCAGAACTATAGAGTATATTGTACCAGAACTATAGAGTATATTGTACCAGAACTATAGAGTATATTGTACCAGAACTATAGAGTATATTGTACCAGAACTAAATGACATGAATAAACGATACGGAAAATCAGGTAGAATGAATAACAAAATGGATATAACTAACTATGATAGATGATAGAATGACCAGGACCAGATGTGACATGGAAGTGAGTTAGATCAAGTTAGAATACCAGGAAAAATCACTCACAATGGTCAATATGACAACGGAATCGAACCCCACTGAATATGGTGGTAAAATGCAGAGAGGTGATTTACGTAGTACTGGATGAGCGGGAAATGGTGTTAGATATTAATAAATGAAGTTAGCAGTGAAGAGAGGATTAAGCTACAGTGAAAAATATAAATGGATAAGGGAATACACCAGCCATGTGGATAGAGACGGTATGAGATATGTGTGGATGAGAGGGAACTGGCCAGCTGAACACAGAGGTTTGTACACTTATGAATTAGAGATGTGAAAGATCTCTTGATGAAAGTAAAGAGAAATGTGAGATTCTCAAGTTATCGATGAAACAATCAAATGATTCATAAAAAGAAAGTAATCAAGGAACTGAATTAACAAGGAAAGTGATGAAGATTACAATGAACAGAGACAGAATAGAATGACATATGTGATAAAATGATCAAGATGAATAGTCAAATGATGATGAATAGTCAAATGATGAGAATAATGTACACAAAAGGCTCATCAGAACCCATAGATTAAAACAGTATTCATAAGAAATAGTTCAACGTACGTAATGGTGAGAGCGGAAAACATTGTGATGATAATGACAGTTAAGACTGGTGATGATGGTAGAGCAGAAGTGAAGGGGACACGAGAACATAGGGAGGAAACAGATAACCCAAGATGGATGGGAGAAAAGAAAATAGATGAAGAAATGAATAATCAGAGGACAGTAGTGAGTGAGACACGTCAATAAACTTTGCATAATGAGATTAGGACGCTGATATGGCTTGGGGAATTGTGAGGACACTACAGCCAGGAAAACTGGACAGGAAAATGTCTGACTTGGTGAGGAAGATACAAGAGATTAACTGACACTCTCGAAATATCAGTTCTTAAATAAAAATGACAGTGGTGGTGAAAGTGATAGTGATAGTGATGGTGATAGTGGTAGTGATGGTGATAGTGATGGTGATAGTTATAGTGATTTTGATAGTGATGGTGATAGTGATTGTGATAGTGATGGTGATAGTGATAGTGATGGTGATAGTGATGGTGATAGTGATGGTGATGGTGATGGTGATGGTGATAGTGATGGTGATAGTGATGGTGATAGTGATAGTGATGGTGATAGTGATGGTGATAGTGATAGTGATGGTGATAGTGACAGTGATGGTGATAGTGATGGTGATAGTGATAGTGATAGGCTTTGGAGACGGTAGTATGGTATCGTAGAACCTCACAACGCAAATGTTGAGGGAGAGCGAAGTAGCATTAGACATCTTATGCAGATAATTCACAACGCTCCTGAATATAACAAAGAGAGTATACACTGTATACATTTACGGTCCCTTGATGTAGCGTAATGAACTGAAGACGAGGGATGATAACAGGAAACACTCCTGAGTGATATATATATATATATATATATATATATATATATATATATATATATATATATATATATATATATATATATATATATATATGGAGATATATCTCTATCTTTCTGTTGAGGTTATGACAGGTGCTGCAGCTGGAGCAGTGAGGCAGACACAACATGTGAGGTGTTGTGGCCGAGACGTCTGGCTGGACGAGGAAAGAAGCAGTCTGCCAGCAACACTCACACAACACCTGTATTCACCTGTCCAGGCGGGGCAAGGTGACCTAGCCAGCAGAGGGGGAGGAGGCGCGGTGGGGGGGGAGCATGAAACCTAGATTAACCTAACCAAACCAAACAAAACCAAGCCTAGCGTAACTTGACCTAACCTAACCTAACCTAACACAACCCTAACCTAACCTAACCTAACCTAACCTAACCTAACCTAACCAGGATATATATTACTGAATAAGATAGTAATGATAGTAATAATGGTGTAAACTCAAAACATTTGTTCCTTTTTTTAAGAAGCCATGTCTTCTTCGCTCACTGAAGATGACATTTCTGGTGAATGATGGAGAATTGGATTCACTGGTCGTACACATCTTGTAGTGAAGTGTATGTACGGAACACATCGTGGAACTGTGCCTGGGTTCTCAACATTTCTGAGTAATTATTCCTTTCTTTATTCAATATATTAAAAAGATATACCAATATGGTTCAGTAGGCATGTTTGTGCCAGTGTATCACAATCGTTTCAGTTGCTCAATGTATGGTAGACTTTCAGATCAAGTGCAGAACGAGAGAAATATACAAGGACACATATTTGAATTCGTTATACTGACGAAGGTAATAGTGAGTCTCAGATTAACGTAGAGACGTCTCGTATGACGTCATCTACATTAGCGACCAAGTGTGACCTGCTCGAGCCATCCTTCAGCCAGTGTGACCTGCTGCTCGAGTCATCCTTCAGCCAGTGTGACCTGCTCCTCGAGCCATCCTTCAGCCAGTGTGACCTGCTGCTCGAGTCATCCTTCAGCCAGTGTGACCTGCTGCTCGAGCCATCCTTCAGCAAGTGTGACCTGCTGCTCGAGTCATCCTTCAGCCAGTGTGACCTGCTGCTCGAGTCATCCTTCAGCCAGTGTGACCTGCTCCTCGAGCCATCCTTCAGCCAGTGTGACCTGCTCCTCGAGCCATCCTTAAGCCAGTGTGACCTGCTGCTCGAGTCATCCTTCAGCCAGTGTGACCTGCTGCTCGAGCCATCCTTAAGCCAGTGTGACCTGCTGCTCGAGCCATCCTTCAGCCAGTGTGACCTGCTGCTCGAGTCATCCTTCAGCCAGTGTGACCTGCTGCTCGAGCCATCCTTCGGCAAGTGTGAGCTGCCCCTCGAGTCATCCCTCAGCCAGTGTGACTTGCTCCTCGAGTCATCCTTCAGCCAGTGTGACCTGCTGCTCGAGTTATCCTTCAGCCAGTGTGACCTGCTCCTCGAGCCATCCTTAAGCCAGTGTGACCTTCTCCTCGAGCCATCCTTCAGCCAGTGTGACCTTCTCCTCGAGCCATCCTTCAGCAAGTGTGACCTGCTGCTCGAGCCATCCTTCAGCCAGTGTGACCTGCTCCTCGAGCCATCCTTCGGCAAGTGTGAGCTGCCCCTAGAGTCATCCTTCAGCCAGTGTGACCTGCTGCTCGAGCCATCCTTCAGCCAGTGTGACCTGCTGCTCGAGCCATCCTTCGGCAAGTGTGAGCCGCCCCTCGAGTCATCCCTCAGCCAGTGTGACCTGCTGCTCGAGTCATCCTTCAGCCAGTGTGACCTGCTGCTCGAGTCATCCTTCAGCCAGTGTGACCTGCTGCTCGAGCCATCCTTCAGCCAGTGTGACCTGCTGCTCGAGTCATCCTTCAGCCAGTGTGACCTGCTGCTCGAGTCATCCTTCAGCCAGTGTGACCTGCTCCTCGAGCCACCCTTCAGCCAGTGTGACCTGCTGCTCGAGTCATCCTTCAGCCAGTGTGACCTGCTGCTCGAGTCATCCTTCAGCCAGTGTGACCTAATCCTCGAGGGATGACATTGGCTGTAATCATGATTCTGCGTCGTGCCGGGACCTGAGCGGCTTGTGAGGGAAGACTCACACGACGAGGGCCGCTTTCACCCGCCCCGCCGCCACCACCGTCGTCGCTACGGGCGAAGCCACACCGGAAGTGTCTGCCGGCTTCAAGTAGCGTACGCATTCTCCGTTTTCTGTGTCACTAACTCCTCGTACCTCTGGCAGTCCGGAGAGCGTCCCTTGCCCCACGGTGTATACAACGACTACCTCAGCGGTGAGCCGCACGGGAGGGGGTTCATGAATATACCGTTGTTCATCCTGACGCATCCTCCTCCTCTGCTGGAACCAATCATCATCCCATTACAACTCGGTCATTGGGTAATTAAGCGAGAACGCTTAACGATCGTTTGAGTTATATTATCTTTGTGTGTGGTCGCGAAGAAAACGGAGAAGTCTGAGAGGTGGACCTATTTTTTTTCTTTTTTTTTTGTCCCGCAGATGTCGAAGTTCACTTTTGATTCGTCCCTCGAAAACACCATTGAGCGCCCCCCCCCCCCCCCCTAGCACATGTGGGGGGGGGGGCTCGTGTGCAGGGTAGAGGATGGCCACCTGGGTGATGATGGCAGTAATACAGGAGGGGAAGAACGTACCTACTACTGAGGGGCAGAGGGAAGGCATGTGTTTAATAGAGGGTACTTTCCTACCTACCTACCTGCCTGCTCACCTACCTACTTACGTGCCTGCCTACCTAGCTGCTGCCTACCTACTTTCCCTACCTATCTAACTACCTACCTACCTACCGATATGCCTATTTACCTACCTACCTACCTACATGCATACCTACCTACCTGCCGATCTGCCTACCTACATACCTACCTACCTACCTACCTACCTACCTGCATACATGCATACCTCCCTAGCTACCTACCTACCTACCTACCTACCTACCTACCTGCATACATGCATACCTCCCTAGCTACCTACCTACCCACCTACCTACCTACCTACGAGTACCCACAACAAGTTGCAGTAGCCAACCACACTGGCAGAGGCAGTCACCCACCGCATGTCATGCTTCATGAATCAGTCATGCTCGGGTGCCTCCTGCATGACGGCACATGTCATCATCAGTCATGACTTCATCTGGGACTGATTACAACCACGTGTCACGTCTTCTATTAAATGTTCCTGTGGTTGGAGGGAAGTTCATCATTTCTCCTGGCAGTATGTTGGACAGTCATTCAAGCTTCTTCATTGTGCTGTCATGTACCATCGGAATCATTTACTGTTGTATGTTCCATGTTGTTGTTATTGAAGACTTCATAACTCTGTGTCCTTCTTGCCCAGAGGCCTTTTTTTTTTGTTTTAGGTTGACCACATTTTCTTCAGTTTGTTGTCTGACGTCATTTATGGTCATTCTTTGCCTCCCTTCCAGGCTAAATAGTGCCAGGTCTTTCACACTTCGTGGTAGTTCATCATGTGTTCCTCACCTTCTGTCGTGCACACGAAGCGCTTCCGAATCATATCTAATTTGTTTGTTTATGTTTGTTTCATTGTTGATCATACCACACAGCTGTGTTAGATATTGCTTTTATTTTTTTTAAGTTAACATTTAACATTCTCATCCAAAGGTTTCTGTCTGTTGTGCTGAGGATTCTCAATATTCCCCTGAGATCTAATGTCGTATTTATGATGGAGAAAAACTGGAGGAAGTGAAGTGTTTTAGATATCTGGGAGTGGATCTGGCAGCGGATGGAACCATGGAAGCGGAAGTGGATCATAGGGTGGGGGAGGGGGCGAAAATTCTGGGAGCCTTGAAGAATGTGTGGAAGTCGAGAACATTATCTCGGAAAGCAAAAATGGGTATGTTTGAAGGAATAGTGGTTCCAACAATGTTGTATGGTTGCGAGGCGTGGACTATGGATAGAGTTGTGCGCAGGAGGATGGATGTGCTGGAAATGAGATGTTTGAGGACAATGTGTGGTGTGAGGTGGTTTGATCGAGTAAGTAACGTAAGGGTAAGAGAGATGTGTGGAAATAAAAAGAGCGTGGTTGAGAGAGCAGAAGAGGGTGTTTTGAAATGGTTTGGTCACATGGAGAGAATGAGTGAGGAAAGATTGACCAAGAGGATATATGTGTCGGAGGTGGAGGGAACGAGGAGAAGAGGGAGACCAAATTGGAGGTGGAAAGATGGAGTGAAAGAGATTTTGTGTGATCGGGGCCTGAACATGCAGGAGGGTGAAAGGAGGGCAAAGAATAGAGTGAATTGGAGCGATGTGGTATACCGGGGTTGACGTGCTGTCAGTGGATTGAATCAAGGCATGTGTATGGGGGTGGGTTGGGCCATTTCTTTCGTCTGTTTCCTTGCGCTACCTCGCAAACGCGGGAGACAGCGACAAAGCAAAAAAAAAAAAAAAAAAAATATATATATATATATATATATATATATATATATATATATATATATATATATATATATATAGATCTTAGGAGAGGTAGTTATGTTAGCTGGCAATAATTTGTAGTGGTAAAGCAAGTCTTGTGGTTGGTGATGGGATAGGCCAGCAGATGAGTGGTGTAAGGTGTGGCAGGTGTTGGCCTGGGCTCCGGGAGAACTACCACATAAATCCTCACACATAGAAGAGATCTTACCCAGTCATTGTTGATGAAGAGTACTGAGGGTAGAGGTGAAAACACATACTCTCTTACGTATGCCTTGATATTTTCTATATGTAAATGTAATTAACTATTTACCTATTTGCATTTACTTGTTTATGTAGTTCAGGGAGGGAGTGGTGCGCTGGCGTGGCGGCCTTCCATCTCTTCCACTTTCTCAACTATTATTCTCCTATCGTACAACTGTGTGTGTGTGTGTGTGTGTGTGTGTGTGTGTGTGTGTGTGTGTGTGTGTGTGTGCTGTCTGCCTTCACAGTTTCTTCAGTCAGTTGGTACCATTCATCTAGGATGAAAGTACATCTTCATAGCTCAAGTTTCTTGCCTAGTGTCTTGTTATGGCCCCTGGCTAGTCTATTTTTATCATCTCTCGAGGAGGTGTTTAGTGTTGACGTCATCAAACTGGTTTAGAAATTTTGAAGGTTCTAATCAAGTCACCCTTTACTCTTCTCTCTTCTCTTGGGGGCCAATTAATGATCTCTAACTACTCGCTGTTACTCATGACTTTTAATTCTCATCACACCCTCATTGATCTCTAATGTTGTTCCTTTATCAATAGTTTGTACGTATTTATGGGCAATGACCAAAACAGAGAAGCCCTGTTCTAGTATTGGCCTAACATACGCAGTCAGTAGTTGCCTCAACTATTTTTTTTTTCTTTTTCCATGAACTTCAGAGCGATTCCAATAGTCGTCATCGGACAGTTTAGTTCATCAATCGTGCTGACGAGGAACTCTGGCGGTATGGTCGGCACTGGCTCCAAAGCCCCCTCTCTCACACACCCTCCCGTAGCTTATCTCCTGCACAAGATAATACTCGCTTCGTGTTCTTCGTCCACTCGTGGAATATCCTCATTGCTTTGTAGTTCCTCTGAATATTCCAGTATGAGTCCAATCTCCCTGGCGAGGAATGATCCCAGGAGTGTATCCTGCGGCACGCCACCCCTGACCTCAACCCATTTCCAGATGGATCCCCCAAACGTTAGTCTTACGTTCACTACCACAAAGGTTATTTTCGATCCACTGAGGGAGTCTATGCTTTTCTCATACCCAATGATCCAGCTCCTTCACCATCCTTTATGTGGCAGTGTCAAATGCTTTCTGGTAGTCCAGATTCTGAGCCCATCCAGGTCTCACTCTTATTATAAGGGATTTCACAATTATCTCACTACCACAAAGGTTATTTTCGATCCACTGAGGGAGTCTATGCTTTTCTCATACCCAATGATCCAGCTCCTTCACCATCCCTGATGTGACAGTGTCAAATGCTTTCCGGCAGTCCAGATACTGAGCCCGTCCAGCTCTCACTCTTATTATATGGGATTTCACAATCATCTCATGATAGTCTAAAAAAGGTTTGCTACCCACAGTTCCCTTTCCATTGATCCTTGTTATCTCTTACTAAGATTCTCTCTCTCTCTCTCTCTCTCTCTCTCTCTCTCTCTCTCTCTCTCTCTCTCTCTCTCTCTCTCTCTCTCTCTCTCTCTCTCTCTCACTTGTAGTCATTCACTTGTTTTTGAGTGTCTTTTCTAGAAGTGTGCAGACCACACTCGTCAGGGATAGGCACTACGTGTGTGTGTGTGGATGTTTATTTTTGCTTTTGTGCCTTTGTTTATGCGTATGAATATGTGTGTGCGTCTTCTTACGCGTGTGTCAGCTTCTTTGCTTGTATGTATGTATGTATGATATATATATATATATATATATATATATATATATATATATATATATATATATATATATATATATCTTTCTTTCAAACTATTCGCCATTTCCCGCGTTAGCGAGATAGCGTTAAGAACAGAGAACTGGGCCTTTGAGGGAATATCCTCACCTGGCCCCTTCTCTGTTCCTTCTTTTGGAACATAAAAAAAAAAAAAAAAAAAAAAAAAAAAAAAAAAAAAAAAAAAAATGAGAGGGGAGGATTTCCAGCCCCCCGCTCCCTCCCCTTTTAGTTGCCTTCTACGACACGCAGGGAATACGTGGGAAGTATTCTTTCTCCCCTATCCCCAGGGATAATAATAATAATAATAATAATAATAATAATAATAATAATAATAATAATAATAATAATAATAATCATAATAATACCATGAAATCAACCATACAATGTAACTAGTGTGTGCTGGAATTTATTAAAGGACTCTAAAAATCCCCATGTCAAGATCAGTAGAATGCTTAGCCTATTCAATCAACATGCAAAATCTCAAAACCCATGCAGTAAATCAATGTGCAAAAATAAGAATGTAATTCCATTTTGTTGCCAAATGATCTTTCATTTTTAAGTATGGCAACAATACATATATTTATCATTAGAGAGTTTGGCTTTTACTGTGCTTTACCTCCTATTACATCACTTATTTCTGCTCTATCATTCCTCTCATGTGCTCTACTCTATATCTTATATCTATTAATTAAGTAGGTGATGTCTTGCTGCCAGTTTTAGTAATTCACAATATTTACTGAGGATATTATAATTAAATGGGAAGAATCACTGACAAAGAATGAAAATGCAGCACTGTATTAAGTAACACTTGACACTGTCATCTTAATACAAGTGAAGGGGATTATTACTTACCATCCGACTAATGCACATATATATATATATATATATATATATATATATATATATATATTACTTTGCTTTGTCGCTGTCTCACGCGTTAGCGAGGTAGCGCAAGGAAACAGACGAAAGAATGGCCCACCCACCAACTACACTAGTAGTATCATAACAAAGACCTGTTCATGTACGGGATCACCAAATGTCATGTAGTATTACACAACACTACGTGAGAAAGACAGATGACACAGGAGCCGGTCCCTCTCTGAGGAGCATATATGCTGTACGACGGGTTTTGCGTAGGGGTGCATGGGAAGGCCAGATAACAGGAGACCTGGTGGTCACTGATAATTTCACACTTAACTCCTAATGTATAGAGACGGAGACAAGGAGTAAGGCAGGGGACGTCTTGGTGTTGGTTGAGGCGAAGGCTTCCCTCAGCACAAGGCTTCAGACTTGGTGCTCACGGTCATGTATAACTCATACGTAAACATTAATGTCTTTCCTCGATTCTTAAAGTTTATATGTTTACTGTATCATTAGTTTAGGTTCGTAGTTTATTTTTCCCAAATTCTGAACCTTGTCTTTGTATCACCTGTAATACTGAACCCTCATCTTCCTATACCCCAGGTTTTGGGTTACTTGATAATTTGTTCTTGAATTCCCTTCATCGCATAATTCAAAGACAACCATAATTATCAAGTCTAATGCTTTAACATCAGTATTAACCTAGAACAAATTCTGGCGTCCCAAATTTCAGTGTTTATTCTCCATTTTCTTTCAATCTAATTCTTAGGTTTCTCAACACCTGGGTGTAATTTTAGGGCCATAGTCATCATTCGTGGTGATACCTGGGTCCTAGTCATCACTGGGTATGATTCTTGGATCCGATTATATGGCTTAGTGGATCGTCTTCATCATGTGATCCTTACATTGCTCGTCTCCGTCGTCTTCCACACCAGAAGGTGTTCAGTATTCCCTGGACACCAGGCTGCTTCTCCCCCCTTACTCTGCCTACCTGAACCTGAGGGACGGGTATCATGCCCTCCCGAGTCCTGAGGTCAGTTACGCCCTGCCAGCCATCCTCATCTTACTGGCAACGATGTGGTCTCTTTCCTGAACGGTATGTTATGCAGTATCTTGTACGGCCCTTCCACCCACCGTATCATTAGGCATCTTCAGATCCACGCATGAAACCCCTTTGGTGTCTTTGAGGAAAAGGAGTCAGTAATATGCTCATGAAAATCTGGGAATAGCTAGCTGTATACCATCTTATGTATGTCTGTGAATGTTTGTGTATGTGTGTGTGTGTGTGTGTGTGTGTGTGTGTGTCTGTGTGTGTGTCATGGTCAGTATGTCTTTATTCTGTGTATTTGTTAGTGCGTTTACTTTGTAGTGTTTGTTTACATGAGTATGTACGTGGCTATGTGTAGTTCTTCATCATATATCATAAATGTTCGCGTATAACGTGAGTATATCAGACACGTGTGTGTGTGTGTGTGTGTGTGTGTGTGTGTGTGTGTGTGTGTGTGTGTGTGTGTGTGTGTGTGTGTGTTACGAGAGTTGAAGCTGATGCTGACACTGCTGGTCTGTCGGACTTTCACCATTGCTACCCACCCACCACCTCTTCCCCTCTCTGCCCCACCCCCAGCCGGTCTCTCCTCGCCTACTGCCCGACCTGGAGACTCTTTTCACCAGCTCCTAATTTGCTCAGCGTTCGTCACACATAGTTAGGCTGCCATTACCATACGTCCTTCACTTTCCAGTGTGGAAGCTTTCCTTTCCTGTCGTACACCTATCCAGGCCGTCCATGATGCTGGGACGAGCTATGCCAGGTCCCCTCACGCCTTCATCAGTTATGCCTAACCTTGAAATCGCCTCGCCTTCCAGTTATAAAGAGGGATACAAACTCCCTAATAAGACTTCAGCTGCGAGGAGAAAAAGAAATTGGGAACCAGAATCACATTCTGAGGAACCCCGGACCATCTCATGCCCATGTGTGAGTAATGTATAAAAAGCCACTCCTGAATTGACCTATCCAAGCCACACCAATCCTCCACCGTGACCTTTGCGACGTACTTCATCCACTCTCCCGTCTAGACCTACAGCAGGTTGTGAGATAGTAAAACACTAGCGGAGGTCAGGCATGAGAAGTCTGACCAGAGACCTTTACAAGGAGGGAAGGACGGGTCTGGTCAGCCTGCTCAACACCATCTCATTACCTCTAAACACATGTTCTCCTACGTGGCTTCTGCTCCGTCTCGGTCCTACATACGCATCACTGCTCCACCTCGTTACTACACATTAACCGTACTCTACTGCTCGCTCCTTCCTCGTCTGTCTTACTCGCATTTACTCATACAATTCACTCTCTCTCTTACCAATACTCTCTCTTATCTTTTTTTTCCCCTATTTCTTTTGAAAGACTTTCCATTTCGATTTCTCTTTCATTCTCTCTCTCTTCCTCCACTACTCAACTTAACTGTGAGCTGTTTACTGTCGCTCCTCCTTGTTATATTTCATTCTCTCACCTTATCCTTGAATTCCATTCCCTCTTGTCCATCATTAATGCTTTCCTACTCTCGAATTATCAGTCTTCCTTTCAATTACTCTCTCTCTCTCTCTCTCTCTCTCTCTCTCTCTCTCTCTCTCTCTCTCTCTCTCTCTCTCTCTCTCTCTCTCTCTCTCTCTCTCTCTCTCTCCCATGCATATTCTCTGCATCTCATATGTATACCCCTCATCTTGCTCTCTACCCACTTACATCCTCCATGGCAATATATGTTGGTCAACCCCACTCCTTCATACTCCGTCTTCCTACACCTCCTGCTCTCGCCAACCACCCGCCTCACAGACCTACACCTAGGCAGTTTACAGACTGGGGTCTGGTCTGCTCCACCTACAAGCGCAGTACCACATGAATATGTCCGTGTGTTCCTGCAGCCCAGAGACTGCGCACCATGCTGGCAGCGGTGTTAACGTGGGTTCTTTCGGGGACGAAGGTCTGTGAAGACCGCGTACGCCTTCCGTACGTTGACGATGATACACAGTTGTCGAAGACGACTCCTCGCTCGCAGTGTTACCAGTTTTAGGTGCAGCCCGGGAACACACACACACACACACACACACACACACACACACACACACACACACACACACAAGTCCAATAAGCCTTCGCAACATGGGTTGAGGTCACCAGTGGCGTGCTGCAAGATTCATTCATAGGACCATTGATGTATTTGGTCTGTATGGATGACATGCCATAAAGACTGGAGGAATTCGTGTGAGAGGCAGTTTAGGGCCTCTCTATACATACTTAAGGTAACTGTCAAGGTAACAAATGGCATGTGGGCAAACACTAGAACAGCTGTTCATATCTTCCGTAAGAACAAAACTAGAGTTTCCTTACTGCATTCGGTCGCCACACCTAATGAAGTACAGAGAGCTAATAGAGAAGGTCCAGAGGAGGACACACAGAGGTGGTACCAGAGTGAGGAGGGCTGAGTTATAGGGGGAAAGGCCCAGGAGCCATAGATTTGTCCACTGTGTAAGAGACAAGAGTAATGCGTGACCTGATCACAAGGTTGATGGATCAGAGAGATGAACAGTTGTTCCAGAAATGTAGGGGCAGAGCAGCCACAAGGTCAAGACTTGTGATTATGGAGAGAGAGAGAGAGAGAGAGAGAGAGAGAGAGAGAGAGAGAGAGAGAGAGAGAGGTCTCTCGGCAGTCCCGCTGACCCACCTAGAGATGAAAGGGGACGCCATAGAGAAGGGCTTCGAACCCTCCCTCCCTCAGCGCCCCCCTCCACCCGCCACCACTGGGCCAGTGAAACTGCCTTACTCACCACTCCTAAGGCTTTCAACCTCGGCTGATCTCACTCATCACACCGGGCTTTACCCACCGTACTCACTGGTCTCGTACTCACCAACTGTGCTTGCAAGTCACTCTGTTCACCACTTCCTATACTCACCGCTCCCTGTACTCACCACTCACTCAGCTTACCACTCACTGTACTCATTCCTCACTATACTCACACATTATTCACTGTCTCACTGCTCTCTCGTCTTACTCACCACTGACCGTTAATACTCAATGCCTGCTAATCCTGCTCAGTCACATTCACCTTCCTCGTCTCTTACTCACTATACTACTCATCAATTTCTGATACGATTATTTCAGCATACTCACGCTTTACTCGTTTACCCCCGACTTTGATCATTCACTTCACTCATTTCTTGATTCTCTACACTCACTGTTCAATCCCTTTACTTACTCACATACCGTAATTACTTCGTTATGTTACTCACGAGTCATTCACTGTACTCAACATTCTCCCAACTCACTGACTCACTAGTCATTCACTTTCATTGGCTTTACGTTCTCATTAAGATAAGAAAAAAAAAAACCATCTAAAACTGTTCAGGAACTGAATCCATCACCGGTACAATTTCTCCTCAAAAACTTAGATGAAAAAAAAAATCATAATTCAAAGTTCACCGAAGAAAATAGATGCAGGAAACACAAAAGCGATAACACGCTGATAAGACCAAGCGGAACTGTACGTAATGAAGCTGATGATTCGATCCTTTTTCGGATCAAGTATAAAAGATCCAGAATAGAATTGAATCTTTACCCTTATTGTAGTCTTTTGTTTCCATCTGTTGTTTTGGTCGTTGTACGCAGTCTTAGTGTGTGCTTTTATTTTCTCCTCTATATAGACTTCAAGGATTAATTAAGCTTTTATTACAAGTTTTATGTTAACCTGTGATTATGTTAAGCCGTTTTCTGTCAAGTGTCTTTGAACGATAGACTTGTACGTTGTGTGTCCAGTGTAAGACAGGCGTATCACACTCACCTCATGTTTTCTGGTTGATTTCTAACATTAACCATATTATTATTACTATCATCACAATTATTGTTGTCAATAATTATGATAATGAAGCTAGTAATAATAATGATAATGATGATAATAATAGTAATGATATTAATGATAATAATAATGATAATAATGATAATAGTAATAATGATAATAATAATGATATTATTATTATTATTATTATTATTATTATTATTATTATTATTATTATTATTATTATTATCATCTTGACTTAACTACGGTGTCAGAGGTCAAGCTCTCAGCGTTACCATCTGATCCGTCATGAATGATGTAATTACAACCCTGGGTCATTACAACCCTGGGTCATTACAACCCTGGGTCATTACAACGCTGGGTCATTACAACCCTAGGTCATTACAACCCTGGGTCATTACAACCCTGGGTCATTACAACCCTGGGTCATTAATGGTATATCACGCCCCCCCCCCCCACACAACCCACACTTTGGCAACACTTGCTCTCACAAGCCTACCGTGGTATATGGTATGGCTCATCTCTACAACTACAACACTATTGTATATTGCCATTGATACAGTAGGCCGATATGGAAATCCCTTTGTGTAAGAGTACTACAACTGTATTTCGTACTACAGCTGTATATCGTCCTTGTATAAGATGTATCTTGAAGTAACCCAAGCATATGATAAAATTTTCTTGGTGTTCCCATACCATAAGTAGAGACAGAGGCTAGGTACAACCACGTACAACCAAGATGGCCAGCTAATTACAACCCCAGACAACCAAGATGGCGGACACTGAAAGCCTACCCTAGGTACACCTAGGTAAAAAAAACGAACGTACTGAACAGTTGTGCATGGGAGACTGACCTTTATGACTAGAAGTAATAGGAGCAGCCTCATACTGTGGTGAGGTTCCTGGGGAAAGAAAAGAGAGATCAAGTTAGATTAATACGTCATCTTGATACGTTAAGATAATGTGAACCAGTTCCCTGATTGTGATAACAGAGATGACTTGTTATCTATGATAACCTGCACAACCAGACTGGATCATGTATATATTGTACACACACACACACACACACACACACACACACACACACACACACACACACACACACACACACACACACACACACACACACACACACACACACACACACACACACACATCACACACATACACACACACATCACACACACACACACACACACACACACACACACACACACACACACACACACACACACACACACACATACACACACACACACACACATACACACACACACACACACACACACACACATCTGACTTAAGCTTAGGTTTGTATATACATACAAAGCAGTAAAGACATGGCATATATATATATATATATATATATATATATATATATATATATATATATATATATATATATATATATATATATATATATATAAATATATATATATATATATATATATATATATATATATATATATATATATATATATATATATATATATATATATATATATGTGATCGGGGCCTGAACATGCAGGAGGGTGAAAGGAGGGCAAGGAATAGAGTGAATTGGAGCGATGTGGTATACCGGGGTTGACGTGCTGTCAGTGGATTGAATCAAGGCATGTGAAGCGTCTGGGGTAAACCATGGAAAGCTGTGTAGGTATGTATATTTGCGTGTGTGGACGTATGTATATACATGTGTATGGGGGTGGGTTGGGCCATTTCTTTCGTCTGTTTCCTTGCGCTACCTCGCAAACGCGGGAGACAGCGACAAAGCAAAAAAAAAAAAAAAAATATATATATATATATATATATATATATATATATATATATATATATATATATATATATATATACACACACACAAGGTTAAGACACGGGGCAACACAAGTGTATAACTCCCTCTCCATAACACACAAATAGTGATGACACACACACACACACACACACACACACGTCATATCCACACCAAAAACCTTGTTCAGCTTTGGTGTACATCAGCTTACTGGAGACCAGAGCCAGTTCAGACTGGTTTTCCCACGCCTGCAGCACGAGGAAACTAGTTCTCAGGTCGATGGTAATTTCGCTTTCTAATGAGTAACGTAAATACCCGAGCCGTGCCTGAGCGGACGACAGGTCGAGGACGAGGGGCGCCATCTGCACCCCCAAGTGTCAGCTGCTCGAGGACGAGGTTCCTGCATGACCCGTCGACCTGAACATGCATGACTGACTGAATGATACTGGGTCAAACTTATGACGTCAACATACAACTTGAGGAGGCATTCTCCACAGGTTGAGGAGGCATTCCCCACAACTTGAGGCATTCTGCACAACTTGAGGAGGCATTCTCCACAACTTGAGGCATTCTCCACAACTTGAGGAGGCATTCTCCACAACTTAAGGAGGCATTCTCCACAACTTGAGGCATTCTCCACAACTTGAGGCATTCTCCACAACTTGAGGAGGCATTCTCCACAACTTGAGGCATTCTCCACCACTTGAGGCATTCTCCACAACTTGAGGAGGCATTCTCCACAACTTGAGGAGGCATTCTCCACAACTTGAGGCATTCTCCACAACTTGAGGCATTCTCCACCACTTGAGGAGGCATTCTCCACAACTTGAGGCATTCTCCACCACTTGAGGCATTCTCCACAACTTGAGGAGGCATTCTCCACAACTTGAGGAGGCATTCTCCACAACTTGAGGCATTCTCCACAACTTGAGGAGGCATTCTCCACCACTTGAGGAGGCATTCTCCACAACTTGAGGCATTCTCCACCACTTGAGGCATTCTCCACAACTTGAGGAGGCATTCTCCACAACTTGAGGAGGCATTCTCCACAACTTGAGGCATTCTCCATAACTTGAGACATTCTCCACAACTTGAGGCATTCTCCACCACTTGAGGAGGCATTCTCCACAACTTGAGGCATTCTCCACCACTTGAGGAGGCATTCTCCACAACTTGAGGCATTCTCCACCTCTTGAGGAGGCATTCTCCTCCACTTGAGGAGGCAGTCTCCATAACTTGAGGCATTCTCCACCACTTGAGGAGGCAGTCTCCATAACTTGAGGAGGCATTCTCCACCACTTGAGGAGGCATTCTCCACCACTTGAGGAGGCATTCTCCACAACTTGAGGAGGCATTCTCCACCACTTGAGGAGGCATTCTCCACCACTTGAGGAGGCATTCCCCACCACTTGAGGAGGCATTCTCCACCACTTGAGGAGGCATTCTCCACCACTTGAGGAGGCATTCTCCACCACTTGAGGAGGCATTCTCCACCACTTGAGGAGGCAGTCTCCATAACTTGAGGCATTCTCCATAACCTGAGGCATTCTCCACACCTTGAGGAGGCATTCTCCACAACTTGAGGCATTCTCCACACCTTGAGGAGGCATTCTCCACACCTTGAGGCATTCTCCACACCTTGAGGAGGCATTCTCCACACCTTGAGGCATTCTCCACACCTTGAGGAGGCATTCTCCACACCTTGAAGAGGCATTCTCCACACCTTGAGGAGGCATTCTCCACACCTTGAGGAGGCATTCTCCATAACTTGAGGCATTCTCCACACCTTGAGGAGGCATTCTCCATAACTTGAGGCATTCTCCACACCTTGAGGAGGCATTCTCCATAACTTGAGGCATTCTCCACAACTGGAGGAGGCATTCTCCACAACTTGAGGCATTCTCCACAACTTGAGGCATTCTCCACAATTTGAGGCATTCTCCATAACTTGAGACATTCTCCACAACTTGAGGCATTCTCCACAACTTGATGCATTCTCCACAACTTGAGGAGGCATTCTCCACAACTTGAGGCATTCTCCACAACTTGAGGAGGCATTCTCTACAACTTGAGACATTTTTCAGAAACTTGAGACATCATCTGTACAAAACTAAAGGCCACTTTCCACAACCCTAAGTTGTTGTCCACAGCTTTAGGCTACTCTACACTGCTCTAAGCTGCTGTCCACAGCTTTAGGCTACTCTACACTGCTCTAAGCTGCTATCCACAGCTTTAGGCTACTCTACACTTCTCTAAGCTGCTGTCCACAGCTTTAGGCTACTCTACACTGCTCTAAGCTGCTATCCACAGCTTTAGGCTACTCTACACTGCTCTAAGCTGTTGTCCACAGCTTTAGGCTACTCTACACTGCTCTAACCTGTTGTCCACAGCTTTAGGCTACTCTACACTGCTCTAAGCTGCTGTCCACAGCTTTAGGCTACTCTACACTGCTCTAAGCTGTTGTCCACAGCTTTAGGCTACTCTACACTGCTCTAAGCTGCTGTCCACAGCTTTAGGCTACTCTACACTGCTCTAAGCTGCTGTCCACAGCTTTAGGCTACTCTACACTGCTCTAAGCTGCTGTCCACAGCTTTAGGCTACTCTACACTGCCCTAAGCTGCTGTCCACAGCTTTAGGCTACTCTACACTGCTCTAAGCTGCTGTCCACAGCTGCAAGCTGTTCTGCACAAGTGTAGGATACAACACGCAGCCTTGCACTGCCTCTGCAACACATCAGCTTCATGGTGTTGTTGTGTACTTAGAAAGTAAATATAGAATAGGTGTCAAGAGTGGTAGTTCTCCGTTACGATGTCTGGCTTAACAACCATTCAGTATCTTAAGAACACCAGTATGCAAATTAATCCCAGGAGGGTGGAATAGATCACACACACACACACACACACACACACACACACACATACAGGTTGAGGTTACCAGTGGCGTGTCTTTCTTGATCTGTGTGAATGTCGTGCCTGGATCAGACTTGTACCTGCATATGATTGCATGATGATGCCAAGGTCATGAAGGAAGAGAAAGGTGAATGCATGAACCTACAACGGAACCTAAACAAACTCCAAAGTTGGTCTGACACATGGTTGATGTGACTCAACACGAGCGAAAGGAATGAGGACGGACCTCGGTATGAACACCATCTTGCAGGAATCTGTCTGTGAGAGAGAGAGAGAGAGAGAGAGAGAGAGAGAGAGAGAGAGAGAGAGAGAGAGAGAGAGAGAGAGAGAGAAGTTGCAGGGATCTGTCTGAGAGAGAGAGAGAGAGAGAGAGAGAGAGAGAGAGAGAGAGAGAGAGAGAGAGAGAGAGAGAGAGAGAAGTTGCAGGGATCTGTCAGAGAGAGAGAGAGAGAGAGAGAGAGAGAGAGAGAGAGAGACTTGGGAGTAGACAGCGTCCCTAACTCGTCGCCAGAGTCCTACATTAGGATAATGATGAAGGAGATCAACTGTTTGCTGGCATATGATGAAATAGCGTTCACGTGTTTGGGATAAGGAAATATTCAACAAACAGTTCACGTCCATCATCACGCCAGAACCAACACATGTTCCTCACGTTTAGTCTCCGTACTTAAAGTTCTGTAAAGAACTTATGAAGAAGGTCCAGAGGAGGGCAGCAAAGATAGCATCATGCTCAACATATCTGAGTTACGGTGGAAGGCCAGAAGACTTGAATATGTCAACCATGGAAGAATGAAGAGTAAGGGGTGATCTGATCACATCTTTTTAAGCTTTTCAATCATTTTGATAATGTCAACAATGAACTGTTCTTCGAAAGATGCAAGTGTAGAACAACCGGAGGCCATTACATGAATTTGATCCAAGAAACATCATATCAGATCAAATGTCTAGAAGTGATTTACTAGTGTAAGAGTGGTGGATGTGGATGAATGAGGTATATACTGGATGATTGAAGAAATATGGCGGATGAATGGAATAGTGTGAATAAAGAAGTGGATGTCGTACAGAAGTTTTGAAGAGTGTTATGGTGGTAGAAAAGATCAGTCATCCATCCCCATACAGTACAAATAGGTAAAAGGTGACTGCACACACACACACACACACACACACACACACACACACACACACACACACACACACACACACACACACACACACCTGGGGACATTGGCCATGGGGGTAGCTACCCCTGGGGACTGTTACTGGAGTTATGTGGCAGTAATGTTCTCGTGGGTCACATTAGCTGACTGACTGAGAATTTGCTGTGACAGTCTGGCGTATAACTTGACCTCCTTTGGTCATGTTGAAGGCAAGGTCTTTAGAATGACCTCCGCTCCTGTCTTCCTAACCTTTCAAACCTGTGTCCACAACACACGCCTGGTTGTCTCCCATGTCTACCACTGGAGACGTGTTCACACACCAGCCTGGTGGAGGAACACATGGAATGACGAATAGGAGGAGGAGGAGGAGGAGGAGGCGGAGGAGGAGAAGGAGGTGTCTTCCTCCTGAGGTGCTGAGGAGGAGGAGGAGGAGCGGGCGTGGCTGAAGGTCGACGCATAAGGCACCGCCACAGCTGTGTTGACCATAACGGGAACATTGCTTCTGCTGTAGGCGTGTATGGCGCGGGGAAAATATTCGGTACACGATCGCCTTATATAAGATTTACGATGATCGCGCGCCATATCTATCATGGAAGGGAGGCTCTTGGAAGCCATAAACCACGCGGCTCATGGCGAGCGGTTTTTTTTATTTACGCGTGAGTCATGACGCGGGGCTCAGAAATAATGGAGCGATCTGAGACTCTTCTTGATCATGTGACTGGACGTGACGACGAAGCTCACACAGTTGCCAGGATCATTAGCGAGGAAAGGGATCATGGGGAGGGAGCAGGCAGTGTGGTAATACCTTCCCTCATGGGGAGGGAGCAGGCAGTGTGGTAATACCTTCCCTCATGGGGAGGGAGCAGGCGGCAGTGTGGTAATACCTTCCCTCATGGGGAGGGAGCAGGCAGTGTGGTAATACCTTCCCTCATGGGGAGGGAGCAGGCGGTGTAGTAATACCTTCCCTCATGGGGAGGGAGCAGGCAGTGTGGTAATACCTTCCCTCATGGGGAGGGAGCAGGCGGCAGTGTGGTAATACCTTCCCTCACATCAGACAAGTGCCAGCACCACCAGCTCTCCCGGGACACAGACGTCTGCATCCACCTGCAGCCTTAGTGAACCTCTCTATACACGAGGACCTCACACCATCCACGGATCACTAGAGATGATCGTCTGTAAATATCTTGTGATGAAGAAGCCGCGCCCGCCCTATCAGGAAGTGAAGGACGCGGAAAGAAAGCGGGAGGACCAAACATGGAGGTGATAGAAACCGGGAGGCGCTTTGGAGCGGCGGGCGAACGTAGTAAGAAGTGAAGAAAGTGTAAGTGACCGGAGAAAAACCCAAAAGAACAAGATGGATGTAAACATTGAGGACAAAATAACGAAAAAGATGTTCAAGGAACTTCGAGACCCGAGGACTAATGGTTCACACGTCGAGTGTGGCTGGAAGTTGTGATCACAACAATTTGAAGTGTTTCCCGAAGTCTTAAGATGGACGGAGTAACATGTGGAACTGTTGACCACGACCTGGCTCTCCCTGACCAGCCATAACACTACACCTGGTCTCCAACATTCCTCAGAAAAAGAAAGTGTAAGTGTTCGTGGCGTGGACACTAAACTGTACCTGATTACTGTAACATACACACCCCTGGCTGCTGTAACATACACACCCCTGGCTGCTGTAACATACACATCCCTGGCTGCTGTAACATACACATCCCTGGCTACTGTAACATACACACCCCTGGCTGCTGTAACATACACACCCCTGGCTGCTGTAACATACACATCCCTGACTGCTGTAACATACACACCCCTGGCTGCTGTAACATACACATCCCTGGCTGCTGTAACATACACATCCCTGGCTGCTGTAACATACACACCCCTGGCTACTGTAACATACACATCCCTGGCTGCTGTAACATACACATCCCTGACTGCTGTAACATACACACCCCTGGCTGCTGTAACATACACATCCCTGGCTGCTGTAACATACACATCCCTGGCTGCTGTAACATACACACCCCTGGCTGCTGTAACATACACACCCCTGGCTACTGTAACATACACACCCCTGGCTACTGTAACACACACATCCCTGGCTGCTGTAACATACACATCCCTGGCTACTGTAACATACACACCCCTGTCTGCTGTAACATACACATCCCTGGCTGCTGTAACATACACACCCCTGGCTACTGTAACATACACATCCCTGTCTGCTGTAACATACACATCCCTGACTGCTGTAACATACACATCCCTGGCTGCTGTAACATACACATCCCTGGCTGCTGTAACATGCACATCCCTGGCTACTGTAACATACACATCCCTGGCTGCTGTAACATAGACACCCCTGGCTACTGTAACATACACACCCCTGGCTGCTGTAACATACACACCCCTGGCTGCTGTAACATACACATCCCTGGCTACTGTAACATACACACCCCTGGCTACTGTAACAACACACCCCTGGCTGCTGTAACATACACATCCCTGGCTGCTGTAACATACACATCCCTGGCTGCTGTAACATACACATCCCTGGCTGCTGTAACATACACACCCCTGGCTGCTGTAACATACACACCCCTGGCTGCTGTAACATACACACCCCTGTCTGCTGTGACATACACATCCCTGGCTGCTGTAACATACACATCCCTGGCTGCTGTAACATACACATCCCTGGCTGCTGTAACATACACACCCCTGGCTACTGTAACATACACACCCCTATCTGCTGTAACATACACATCCCTGGCTGCTGTAACATACACATCCCTGGCTGCTGTAACATACACACCCCTGGCTGCTGTAACATACACATCCCTGGCTGCTGTAACATACACACCCCTGGCTACTGTAACATACACATCCCTAGCTGCTGTAACATACACACCCCTGGCTGCTGTAACATACACATCTCTGGCTGCTGTAACATACACATCCCTGGCTGCTGTAACATACACATCTCTGGCTGCTGTAACATACACATCCCTGGCTGCTGTAACATACACATCCCTGGCTGCTGTAGCATACACATCCCTGGCTGCTGTAACATACACATCCCTGGCTGCTGTAACATACACATCCCTGGCTGCTGTAACATACACATCCCTGGCTGCTGTAACATACACATCCCTGGCTGCTGTAACATACACATCCCTGGCTGCTGTAACATACACATCCCTGACTGCTGTAACATACACACCCCTGGCTGTTGTAACATACACATCCCTGGCTGCTGTAACATACACATCCCTGGCTGCTGTAACATACACATCCCTGACTGCTGTGACATACACATCCCTGGCTGCTGTAACATACACATCCCTGGCTGCTGTAACATACACATCCCTGGCTGCTGTAACATACACATCCCTGGCTGCTGTAACATACACACCCCTGGCTGCTGTAACATACACATCCCTGGCTGCTGTAACATACACATCCCTGGCTGCTGTAACATACACATCCCTGGCTGCTGTAACATACACATCCCTGACTGCTGTAACATACACACCCCTGACTGCTGTAACATACACATCCCTGGCTGCTGTAACATACACATCCCTGGCTGCTGTAACATACACATCCCTGGCTGCTGTAACATACACATCCCTGGCTGCTGTAACATACACATCCCTGACTGCTGTAACATACACATCCCTGGCTGCTGTAACATACACATCCCTGGCTGCTGTAACATACACATCCCTGGCTGCTGTAACATACACATCCCTGGCTGCTGTAACATAAATCCCAACTCTTCCTTGTGATCCTCCTCTACGATTGGTTGCATATTAACCTGCATGAAGCTGGTCATTATGTAGTTAACTGTGCTACATCATACAACATGCACAACCAGGCGAAGTCGTGCCAGGCGAAGGTATACAAAAAATATGTGTCGAGGTTTCCCAAGTGATCACATTTTTCGGATTACTACATTTGTCTACGTTGAAATCACCAATTTGTTTGACTGGTGTCCGAAACTGTATAATCACTGGTGACTGTGACCACGATCATAATGATACATGTAGACAGACAAGGTCGTGACAGGTCATGAGAGTGTGCAGGAGGAGCCATGTAGCGCACGACGGGAGGCGGGAGGAAGGCTGGAGTGGGTCAGTATCGCCTGCAGGAGCCAGCGTCGCTAACGGTCCCTGGGAGAGCCTCTCACCCCCCTCCCACCACCGCCTCTCCCTCCTCACTTGCACTCTCACAGTCACGAGGTAATCTCATAGTCATTACGGACTCTCACAGTCACTATCAACACTCTCAGCTGCTAGGAAGTCTCATAGCCACTAGGAAGTGTCTTACAGTCAGTCACTAGGGACTCTCACAGTCACTAGGGACTCTCACAGTCACTAGGGACTCTCACAGTCACAAGAGACTCTCACAGTCACAAGAGACTCTCCCAGTCACTAGGGACTCTCCCAGTCACTAGGGACTCTCACAGTCACTAGGGACTCTCACAGTCACTAGGGACTCTCACAGTCACAAGAGACTCTCACAGTCACAAGAGACTCTCCCAGTCACTAGGGACTCTCCCAGTCACTAGGGACTCTCACAGTCACTAGGGACTCTCACAGTCACTAGGGAGTCTCACAGTCACTAGGGACTCTCCCCAGAGACTCTCCCAGTCTCTTGGAACTCTCCCAGTCACCAGAGACTCTCCCAGTCACCAGGGAGTCTCCCAGTCACCCGGGACTCTCCCAGTCACAAGGCACCGTCTTACATTAATGTCCTGAGATGGTTTCCACAGTAGAGCGACGCCAGCAGTAGTGTACGTCCACCTTCGTGGTGTGGTGTGAGGGAGATGGTTGCACGTGTCCTCACCCCAGGATCCTACCTCACCTCCCTCCACTCACACACTCACACACACACACACACACACACACACACACACACACACACACACACACACACACACACACACACACACACAGCGGGGCCTCTGACCACTCACCTGACAGACTTCCCTCCACGACAAGTATCTAACACATATAGCAAACCAACAATAAGATGCTCGGCTATACGACCTCCGCTTATATACGTGGAGGGACCATAAGCAGGGGGGGCGGGTTAGGTCCCCCTCCCCCCCCCAAGCCCCGCCAGACCCACTCATAAGCCCGCCGCTTTCAGTTTCATCCTGGCTGCGTCCAATCAGAGGCCGGGGTACTCCCTCACACCCAGCCAATGGGCGACGAGCTTACATCGCCTCGACTTTTACTTTCATGTGGGCACTCGTCAGGGAGGGATGCCACGGCGGCCATCTGGGACCTGTGTACGATCGGTCAAGACTGGCGAATGTCGCATGCGACGGAAGATGTCATTGTCATGACGCGTCCTACAGATCGTGGCAGAGTGTGTGCTACAACCAGGATACAGTAGCAGGAGGCAAGGTAACACAAGGTCTTGTGCCTGACCCTTTACCTACCTCTGAAACCCAGGCGCCTCACCTCACACACACACACACACACACACACACACACACACACACACACACACACACACACACACACAGCCTGCCTGTCTGCCAGGCCAGCATCCCGCCAGCCTTGTGCAATGCCAGAGACCATCTACCCCCGTGTGTGTGTGTGCCAGGTG
>NC_092232.1:37037656-37040156 GCF_036320965.1 Panulirus ornatus
CAGACGAAGGCTGGATCTTATGTTCATATGTTGGTTGTCACAGTCATGAATACTTCTTGTTATTCTTATAACTACAGCATCATCTGCAAACAAAGTCAGGTATGATGAGTCCAATTGGCAAGTCGCAGACGTAGGTCAAGGACAGCATAGGCGCTAAAACCATGCCTTGTGGAACGCCTTTGGTTATATTTACTTTGTGAAGGTATCCTCGTACGTTCCTCTTCATCTAGGAGTAAAGTCAGGGGTTGGTGAGAGGACTAGAGCTACGGAAGCAGTGGTTGTGGGAGAGTGTGAACGAGTGTAAAGAAGTGAATTCTAGATTGACGGGGGTGAAAGTGTGGCAAGGCGGCTTGGAGTGGATGGTATTGCAGTTGAATTTTTAAAGAAAGGCGGTAAATGTGTTTTTTATTGCTTAACTGGGATTTTTATTGTACATATGGGCCATGTTGAGGTGCCTGGGGATTGGTGGAATGCGTATATAGTGCCATTTTATAAAGGCAAAGAGGTTAAAGGTGGGTGTTCAAACTACAGAGCTATAAGTTTGTTGAGTGTACCTGGTGAGTTGAATGGGAGGGAATTGGTTGAGAGGGTAAAAGCATGTATAGAGCATCAGATTAGGGAAGAGCTGTGTGGTTTTAGAGGTGGAAGAGGATATGTAAGTCAGATGTTCACTTTAAGAAGTGTGTGTGAGAAATACTCGGGGAAAGTTATAGATTTATGTGGCATTTATGAATCTAAAGAAAGTATATGATAGAGTTGATAGAGATGCCTTGAGGAAGATCTTAAGCATATATGGTGTGGGATGAAAGCTGCAAGAAGCAGTGAGAAGTTTATATTTAGGGTATAAGGCAGGTGTGCGAGTAGGAGGTGAGGAGAGTGAATGGTTCCAAGAGAAGGTTGGTCTGTGGCAGAGATGTGTGATGTCCCCATGGTTGTTTAATTTGTTTATGAACAAGGTTGCGAGGGAGATAAATGGGAGAGTCTGAAAGACAGGGGCGTGTATGCAGCTTGTAGGGGATGAGAGGACCAAGGAAGTATGTCGTTGTTTGTTGATGATACACTAATGGTGGCAGAGTCGAGAGCGAAACTGCAGAAACTGACTGAATTTGGAAGTGTGTGAAGCAAGATGAGAATAAGTGTAAATAAGAGCAAGGTTATTAGGTTCAGCAGGGTTAAGGGATATGTTAGTTGGGGGTGTGAATTTGAATGGAGAAAAATTGGAGGAAGTGAAGTGTTTTAGATACCTGGAAGCGAAAGTGAGTCATAGGGTCGAAGGTTCTGGGAGCGCTGAAGAATGTGTGGAAAGATATCATTATCTGGGAGAGATGAAATGGTTATGTTTGAAGGTATATTAGTCACAACAATATTATATGGACGCTAGGCATTTGTTATAGATAGGGTTGTACAGAAGAGGGTGGATGTGTTGGAAATGAAATGTTTGAGGACAATATGTGGTGTGAGGTGGATTGATCGTGTAAGTTATGAAATGGTAAGAGAGATGTGCGGTGATAAAATGAGTGGTTGAGAGAGCAGAAGAGGGTGTGTTGAAATGGTTTGGACACATGGAGAGGATGTGAGGAAAGATTGACGAAAAAATGACTTCAATCCTTTACCCGAAGTGGGAGAAAAGATACTCTCTCTCTCTCTCTCTCTCTCTCTCTCTCTCTCTCTCTCTCTCTCTCTCTCTCTCTCTCTCTCTCTCTCTCTCTCTCCTGTAAACTTTTGGAGTCGATTATTTGAGATATAATCGTAGCCTATTTGGAACAACACGATCTGATCAGTGTGATTCACAGCATGGTTATAGAAGACGCAGATCGTGCCTTACAAACCTTCTTGACTTTTATAATACAGTATTCAATACCCATCACAATACAAAAGAAATAGATGTAATATTTCAGGACTTCCAGACAGCATTCGACAAAGTCCCCCACGTTAAACTGATGGACAAAGTCCGGGTCTTGGGCCCCGACTACTGGTTGTAGAGGAAACTGGACAGAATCCTGGTGACGTGATAGGAAGCAGAGTCGTAATGAACGGGGAATCATCTCTGGGGTCCCCCAGGGATCTGTACTTGGGCCTATACTTTTCATCATTTATATTAACGATATTGACGTAGAGCTGAATGACCTAGTGTACACATTTGCAGATGATAAAGACCGGCAATGCCATATTGATCGAAGATTACAAAGATTGCAAAGAGGATCGCTGAATGGTCTAGTAAATGGCGAATGTCTTTTAACGTCAATAACTATCAGCTGTTGCCATTTGGGAACCTAAATGAAATTGTTCATTATGAACTGATGGGCCACAAGATAAAGGACGACACTCCTAGTGTGAGAGATCTAGGGGGGTCACTCTCTCCAGTAACTTCACATTCTCCCAGCTATGTAATGAAGCTGCCAAGAAAGCAAATTTGATGTTAGGATTTATAAACAGAAACTTTACGTACACGAGGAAGGATGTGATGTTGCCACTATACCTATGTGAAGTTAGACCACAC